>NC_034195.2:54580932-54768432 GCF_002021735.2 Oncorhynchus kisutch
GGGGGATACCTAGTCAGTTGTAAAGGGAAAGGGGGATACCTAGTCAGTTGTAAAGGGAGATACCTAGTCAGTTTGTAAAGGGAAAGGGGGGATACCTAGTCAGTTGTAAAGGGGGATACCTAGTCAGTTGTAAAGGAGATACCTAGTCAGTTGTAAAGGGAAAGGGGGATACCTATCAGTTGTAAAGGGGGGATACCTAGTCAGTTGTAAAGGGAAAGGGGGATACCTAGTCAGTTGGAAAGGGAAAGGGGGATACCTAGTCAGTTGTAAAGGGAAAGGGGGATACCTAGTCAGTTGTAAAGGAAGGGGGATACCTAGTCAGTTGTAAGGGAAAGGGGGGATACCTAGTCAGTTGTACAGGGAGGGGGGATACCTAGTCAGTTGTAAAGGGAAAGGGGATATACCTAGTCAGTTGTAAAGGGAAAGGGGGATACCAGTCAGTTGTACAGGGAAAGGGGGATACCTAGCCAGTTGTAAAGGGAAAGGGGGATACCTAGTCAGTTTTAAAAGGGAAAGGGGGATACCTAGTCAGTTGTAAAGGGAAAGGGGGATACCTAGTCAGTTTAAAAGGAAAGGGGGGATACCTAGTCAGTTGTAAGGGAAAGGGAGATACCTAGTCAGTTGTAAAGGGAAAGGAGATACCTAGTCAGTTGTACAGGAAAGGGGGGATACCTAGTCAGTTGTACAGGGAAGGGGGATACCTAGTCAGTTGTACAGGAAAGGGGGATACCTAGCCAGTTGTAAAGGAAAGGGGGATACCTAGTCAGTTGTAAAGGGAAAGGGGGGATACCTAGTCAGTTGTAAAGGGAAAGGGGGATACCTAGTCAGTTGTAAAGGGAGATACCTAGTCAGTTTGTAAAGGGAAAGGGGGGATACCTATCCTTGTAAAGGGAAAGGGGGGATACCTAGTCAGTTGTAAAGGGAAAGGGGGATACCTAGTCAGTTTGTAAAGGGAAGGGGGGATACCTAGTCAGTTGTAAAGGAAAGGGGGATACCTAGTCAGTTGTTAAAGGGGGGATACCTAGTCAGTTGTAAAGGGAAAGGGGATACCTAGTCAGTTGTAAAGGGAAAGGGGGGATACCTAGTCAGTTGTAAAGGGAAAGGGGGATACCTAGTCAGTTGTAAAGGAAAGGGGGGATACCTAGTCAGTTGTAAAGGAGATACCTAGTCATTGTACAGGGAAAGGGGGATACCTAGTCAGTTGTACAGGGAGATACCTAGTCAGTTGTACAGGGAAAGGGGGGATACCTAGTCAGTTGTAAAGGAGATACCTAGTCAGTTGTACGGGAAAGGGGGGACCTAGTCATTGTACAGGGAGATACCTAGTCAGTTGTAAGGGAAAGGGGGGATACCTAGTCAGTTGTAAGGGAAAGGGGGATACCTAGTCAGTTGTAAAGGGATACCTAGTCAGTTGTACAGGGAGATACCTAGTCAGTTGTAAAGGGAAAGGGGGGATACCTAGTCAGTTGTAAAGGGAAAGGGGGGGATCCTAGTCAGTTGTAAAGGGAAAGGGGGGATACCTAGTCAGTTGTAAAGGAAAGGGAGATACCTAGACAGTTGTAAAGGAAAGGGGATACCTAGTCAGTTGTAAAGGGAGATACCTAGTCAGTTGTAAAGGGAAAGGGAGATACCTAGTCAGTTGTAAAGGAGATACCTAGTCAGTTGTAAAGGGAAAGGGGATACCTAGTCAGTTGTAAAGGGAGGGGGGATACCTAGTCAGTTGTAAAGGGAGATACCTAGTCAGTTGTAAAGGAAAGGGGGGATACCTAGTCAGTTGTAAAGGGAAAGGGATACCTAGTCAGTTGTAAAGGGAGATACCTAGTCAGTTGTAAAGGGAAAGGGGGATACCTAGTCAGTTGTAAAGGGGGGATACCTAGTCAGTTGTAAAGGGAAAGGGGGGATACCTAGTCAGTTGAAAGGAAAGGGGGGATACCTAGTCAGTTGTAAAGGGGGAACCTAGTCAGTTGTAAGGGAAAGGGAGATACCTAGTCAGTTGTAAAAGATACCTAGTCAGTTGTAAAGGGAAAGGGGATACCTATCAGTTGTAAAGGGAAAGGGGGGATACCTAGTCAGTTGTAAAGGGATACCTAGTCAGTTGTAAGGGATACCTAGTCAGTTGTAAAGGAAAGGGGGGTACCTAGTCAGTTGTAAAGGGAAAGGGGGGGGGATACCTAGTCAGTTGTAAAGGGAAAGGAGATACCTAGTCAGTGTAAAGGGAAGGGATACCTAGTCAGTTGTAAAGGGAAAGGGGGGATACCTAGTCATTTGTAAAAGGGATACCTAGTCAGTTTGTAAAGGAAGGGAATACCTAGTCAGTTGTAAAGGGAGATCCCTAGTCAGTTGTAAAGGGAAAGGGGATCCCTAGTCAGTTGTAAAGGGAAGGGGGGATACCTAGTCAGTTGTAAAGGGGATACCTAGTCAGTTGTAAAGGGGAGATACCTAGTCAGTTGTAAAGGAAAGGGGGATACCTAGTCAGTTTGTAAAGTGGGATACCTAGTCAGTTGTAAAGGGAAAGGGGGATACCTAGTCAGTTGGAAAGGGAAAGGGGGTACCTAGTCAGTTGTAAGGGGGATACCTAGTCAGTTGTAAAGGGAAAGGGGGATACCTAGTCAGTTGTAAAGGGAGATACCTAGTCAGTTGTAAAGGGAACGGGGGGATACCTAGTCATTGTAAAGGAAAGGGGATACCTAGTCAGTTGTAAAGGGAAAGGGAGATACCTAGTCATTGTAAAGGAGATTCCTAGTCAGTTGTAAAGGGAAAGGGGGATACCTAGTCAGTTGTAAAGGAAAGGGGATACCTAGTCAGTTGTAAAGGGAGATACCTAGTCATTTGTAAAGGGAAAGGGGATACCTAGTCAGTTGTAAAGGGAAGGGGGATACCTAGTCAGTTGTAAAGGGAGATACCTAGTCAGTTTGTAAAGGAAAGGGGATACCTAGTCAGTTGTAAAGGGGATACCTAGTCAGTTGTAAAGGGAGATACCTAGTCAGTTGTAAAGGAAAGGGGGATACCTAGTCAGTTGTAAAGGGGGGATACCTAGTCAGTTGTAAAGGGAAAGGGGGGATACCTAGTCAGTTGGAAAGGGAAAGGGGGGATACCTAGTCATTTGTAAAGGGAAAGGGGGATACCTAGTCAGTTGTAAAGGGAAAGGGATACCTAGTCAGTTGTAAAGGGAAAGGGGGGGATACCTAGTCAGTTGTACAGGGAAGGGGGATACCTAGTCAGTTGTAAAGGGAAGGGGGATACCTAGTCAGTTGTAAAGGAAAGGGGGATACCTAGTCAGTTGTACAGGGAAAGGGGGATACCTAGTCAGTTGTAAAGGGAAGGGGGGATACCTAGTCAGTTTTAAGGGAAAGGGGGGATACCTAGTCAGTTGTAAAGGGAAAGGGGGATACCTATCAGTTGTAAAGGGAAAGGGGGATACCTAGTCAGTTGTAAAGGAAAGGGAGATACCTAGTCAGTTGTAAGGGAAAGGAGATACCTAGTCAGTTGTACAGGGAAAGGGGGGATACCTCAGTTGTTGTACAGGGAAAGGGGGATACCTAGTCAGTTGTACAGGGAAAGGGGGGATACCTAGTCAGTTGTAAAGGGAAAGGGGGATACCTAGTCAGTTGTAAAGGGAAAGGGGGATACCTAGTCAGTTGTACAGGAAAGGGGGATACCTAGTCAGTTGTAAAGGGAAAGGGGGATACCTAGTCAGTTGTAAAGGGAAAGGATACCTAGTCAGTTGTAAAGGAGATACCTAGTCAGTTGTAAAGGAAAGGGGGATACCTAGTCAGTTGTAAAGGGAAAGGGGGGATACCTAGTCAGTTGTAAGGGAAGGGGGATACCTAGTCAGTTGTAAAGGGAAAGGGGGGATACCTAGTCAGTTGTAAAGGAAAGGGGATACCTAGTCAGTTGTAAAGGGGGATACCTAGTCAGTTGTAAGGGAAGGGGGGATACCTAGTCAGTTGTAAAGGGAAAGGGGGGATACCTAGTCAGTTGTAAAGGGAAAGGGGGATACCTAGTCAGTTGTAAGGGAAAGGGGGATACCTAGTCAGTTGTAAGGGAGATACCTAGTCAGTTGTACAGGAAAGGGGGATACCTAGTCAGTTGTACAGGGAGATACCTAGTCAGTTGTACAGGGAAAGGGGGATACCGTCAGTTGTAAGGGAGATACCTAGTCAGTTGTAAAGGGAAAGGGGGATACCTAGTCAGTTGTAAGGGATACCTAGTCAGTTGTAAAGGGAAAGGGGGGATACCTAGTCAGTTGTAAAGGGAAAGGGGGATACCTAGTCAGTTGTAAAGGGAGATACCTAGTCAGTTGTACAGGGAGATACCTAGTCAGTTGTAAGGGAAAGGGGGATACCTAGTCAGTTGTAAAGGGAAAGGGGGATACCTAGTCAGTTGTAAAGGGAAGGGGATACCTAGTCAGTTGTAAGGGAAAGGGAGATACCTAGACAGTTGTAAAGGGAAGGGGGATACCTAGTCAGTTGTAAAGGGAGATA
The DNA here is from genome assembly GCF_002021735.2 of Oncorhynchus kisutch. Lineage (NCBI taxonomy): Eukaryota > Metazoa > Chordata > Actinopteri > Salmoniformes > Salmonidae > Oncorhynchus > Oncorhynchus kisutch. The sequence goes on from NC_034195.2 coordinate 54,585,417, forward strand.
CCTAGTCAGTTGTAAGGGAAAGGGAGATACCTAGTCAGTTGTAAAGGGAGATACCTAGTCAGTTGTAAAGGGAAAGGGGGATACCTAGTCAGTTGTAAAGGGAAAGGGGATACCTAGTCAGTTGTAAAGGGAGATACCTAGTCAGTTTGTAAGGGAAAGGGGGGATACCTAGTCAGTTGTAAAGGGAAAGGGGATACCTAGTCAGTTGTAAAGGGAGATACCTAGTCAGTTGTAAAGGGAAAGGGGGGATACCTAGTCAGTTGTAAAGGGGGGATACCTAGTCAGTTGTAAAGGGAAAGGGGGGATACCTAGTCAGTTGTAAAGGGAAAGGGAGATACCTAGTCAGTTGTAAAGGGAAAGGGGGATACCTAGTCAGTTGTAAAGGGAAAGGGGGGATACCTAGTCAGTTGTAAAGGGGGATACCTAGTCAGTTGTAAAGGAAAGGGAGATACCTAGTCAGTTGTAAAGGGATACCTAGTCAGTTGTAAAGGGAAAGGGGGATACCTAGTCAGTTGTAAAGGGAAAGGGGGATACCTAGTCAGTTGTAAGGGGGATACCTAGTCAGTTGTAAAGGGGAATACCTAGTCAGTTGTAAAGGGAAAGGGGGATACCTAGTCAGTTGTAAAGGGGGATACCTAGTCAGTTGTAAAAGGGAAAGGGGATACCTAGTCAGTTGTAAAGGGAAAGGGGGGATACCTAGTCAGTTGTAAAGGGAAAGGGGATACCTAGTCAGTTGTAAAGGGAAAGGGGGATACCTAGTCAGTTGTACAGGAAAGGGGGATACCTAGTCAGTTGTAAAGGAAAGGGGGATACCTAGTCAGTTGTAAAGGGAAAGGGGGATACCTAGTCATTGTACAGGGAAAGGGGGGATACCTAGTCAGTTGTAAAGGAAAGGGGGATACCTAGTCAGTTTTAAAGGGAAAGGGGGATACCTAGTCAGTTGTAAAGGGATACCTAGTCAGTTGTAAAGGGAAAGGGGATACCTAGTCAGTTGTAAAGGGAGATACCTAGTCAGTTGTAAAGGGAAAGGGGATACCTAGTCAGTTGTAAGGGAAGGGGGATACCTAGTCAGTTGTAAAGGGGGATACCTAGTCAGTTGTAAAGGGAGATACCTAGTCAGTTGTAAAGGGAAAGGGGGATACCTAGTCAGTTGTAAAGGGGATACCTAGTCAGTTGTAAAGGGAAAGGGGGTACCTAGTCAGTTGGAAAGGGAAAGGGGGGATACCTAGTCAGTTGTAAAGGGGGATACCTAGTCAGTTGTAAAGGGAAAGGGGGGATACCTAGTCAGTTGTAAAGGGAGATACCTAGTCAGTTGTAAAGGGAAAGGGGGATACCTAGTCAGTTGTAAAGGGAAAGGGGATACCTAGTCAGTTGTAAAGGGAAAGGGGATACCTAGTCAGTTGTAAAGGGGATACCTAGTCAGTTGTAAGGGAAAGGGGGATACCTAGTCAGTTGTAAAGGGAAAGGGGGATACCTAGTCAGTTGTAAAGGAGATACCTAGTCAGTTGTAAAGGGAAAGGGGGATACCTAGTCAGTTGTAAAGGAAAGGGATACCTAGTCAGTTGTAAAGGGAGATACCTAGTCAGTTGTAAAGGGAAAGGGGGGATACCTAGTCAGTTGTAAAGGGGGATACCTAGTCAGTTGTAAAGGGAGATACCTAGTCAGTTGTAAGGGAAAGGGGGATACCTAGTCAGTTGTAAAGGGGGGATACCTAGTCAGTTGTAAAGGGAAAGGGGGATACCTAGTCAGTTGTAAAGGGAAAGGGGGGATACCTAGTCAGTTGTAAGGGAAAGGGGGATACCTAGTCAGTTGTAAAGGGAAAGGGGGATACCTAGTCAGTTGTAAAGGGAAAGGGGGATACCTAGTCAGTTGTAAAGGGAAAGGGGATACCTAGTCAGTTGTAAAGGGAGATACCTAGTCAGTTGTAAAGGGAAAGGGGGGATACCTAGTCAGTTGTACAGGGAGATACCTAGTCAGTTGTACGGGAAAGGGGGGATACCTAGTCAGTTGTAAAGGGAGATACCTAGTCAGTTGTACAGGGAAAGGGGGGATACCTAGTCAGTTGTACAGGGAGATACCTAGTCAGTTGTAAAGGGAAAGGGGGATACCTAGTCAGTTGTAAGGGAAAGGGGGGATACCTAGTCAGTTGTAAAGGGAGATACCTAGTCAGTTGTACAGGGAGATACCTAGTCAGTTGTAAAGGGAAAGGGGGATACCTAGTCAGTTGTAAAGGGAAAGGGGGGATACCTAGTCAGTTGTAAAGGGAAAGGGGGGATACCTAGTCAGTTGTAAAGGGAAAGGGGGATACCTAGTCAGTTGTAAAGGGAAAGGGGGATACCTAGTCAGTTGTAAAGGGAGATACCTAGTCAGTTGTAAAGGGAAAGGGGATACCTAGTCAGTTGTAAGGGAGATACCTAGTCAGTTGTAAAGGGAAAGGGGGATACCTAGTCAGTTGTAAAGGGAAAGGGGGATACCTAGTCAGTTGTAAAGGGAGATACCTAGTCAGTTGTAAAGGGAAAGGGGGATACCTAGTCAGTTGTAAAGGGAAAGGGGATACCTAGTCAGTTGTAAAGGGAGATACCTAGTCAGTTGTAAAGGGAAAGGGGGGGATACCTAGTCAGTTGTAAAAAGGGGGATACCTAGTCAGTTGTAAAGGGAAAGGGGGATACCTAGTCAGTTGTAAAGGGAAAGGGGATACCTAGTCAGTTGTAAGGGAAAGGGGGATACCTAGTCAGTTGTAAAGGGAAAGGGGGGATACCTAGTCAGTTGTAAAGGGGATACCTAGTCAGTTGTAAAGGGAAAGGGAGATACCTAGTCAGTTGTAAAGGGAGATACCTAGTCAGTTGTAAAGGGAAAGGGGGATACCTAGTCAGTTGTAAAGGGAAAAGGGGGATACCTAGTCAGTTGTAAGGGGGATACCTAGTCAGTTGTAAAGGGAGATACCTAGTCAGTTGTAAAGGGAAAGGGGGGATACCTAGTCAGTTGTAAAGGGGATACCTAGTCAGTTGTAAAGGGAAAGGGGGGATACCTAGTCAGTTGTAAAGGGAAAGGGGGGATACCTAGTCAGTTGTAAAGGGAAAGGGGGATACCTAGTCAGTTGTAAAGGAAAGGGGGATACCTAGTCAGTTGTACAGGGAAAGGGGGATACCTAGTCAGTTGTAAAGGGAAAGGGGGATACCTAGTCAGTTGTAAAGGGAAGGGGGGATACCTAGTCAGTTGTAAAGGGAAAGGGGGGATACCTAGTCAGTTGTAAAGGGAAGGGGGGATACCTAGTCAGTTTTAAAGGGAAGGGGGGATACCTAGTCAGTTGTAAAGGGGGGATACCTAGTCAGTTGTAAAGGGAAAGGGAGATACCTAGTCAGTTGTAAAGGGAGATACCTAGTCAGTTGTAAAGGGAAAGGGGATACCTAGTCAGTTGTAAAGGGAAAGGGGGGATACCTAGTCAGTTGTAAAGGGGGATACCTAGTCAGTTGTAAAGGGAGATACCTAGTCAGTTGTAAAGGGAAAGGGGGGATACCTAGTCAGTTGTAAAGGTGGGATACCTAGTCAGTTGTAAAGGGAAAGGGGGATACCTAGTCAGTTGGAAAGGGAAAGGGGGATACCTAGTCAGTTGTAAAGGGGATACCTAGTCAGTTGTAAAGGGAAAGGGGGATACCTAGTCAGTTGTAAAGGGAGATACCTAGTCAGTTGTAAAGGGAACGGGGGGATACCTAGTCAGTTGTAAAGGGAAGGGGGATACCTAGTCAGTTGTAAAGGGAAAGGGAGATACCTAGTCAGTTGTAAAGGGAGATACCTAGTCAGTTGTAAAGGGAAAGGGGGATACCTAGTCAGTTGTAAAGGGAAAGGGGGATACCTAGTCAGTTGTAAAGGGAGATACCTAGTCAGTTGTAAAGGGAAAGGGGGATACCTAGTCAGTTGTAAAGGGAAAGGGGGATACCTAGTCAGTTGTAAAGGGAGATACCTAGTCAGTTGTAAAGGGAAAGGGGGGATACCTAGTCAGTTGTAAAGGGGGATACCTAGTCAGTTGTAAAGGGAGATACCTAGTCAGTTGTAAAGGGAAAGGGGGATACCTAGTCAGTTGTAAAGGGGGGATACCTAGTCAGTTGTAAAGGGAAAGGGGGATACCTAGTCAGTTGTAAAGGGAAAGGGGGGATACCTAGTCAGTTGTAAAGGGAAAGGGGGGATACCTAGTCAGTTGTAAAGGGAAAGGGGGATACCTAGTCAGTTGTAAAGGGAAAGGGGGATACCTAGTCAGTTGTACAGGGAAAGGGGGATACCTAGTCAGTTGTAAAGGGAAAGGGGGATACCTAGTCAGTTGTAAAGGGAAAGGGGGATACCTAGTCAGTTGTACAGGGAAAGGGGGATACCTAGTCAGTTGTAAAGGGAAAGGGGGATACCTAGTCAGTTGTAAAGGGAAAGGGGGATACCTAGTCAGTTGTAAAGGGAAAGGGGGATACCTAGTCAGTTGTAAAGGGAAAGGGGGGATACCTAGTCAGTTGTAAAGGGAAAGGGAGATACCTAGTCAGTTGTAAAGGGAAGGGAGATACCTAGTCAGTTGTACAGGGAAAGGGGGATACCTAGTCAGTTGTACAGGGAAAGGGGGATACCTAGTCAGTTGTAAGGGAAAGGGGGATACCTAGTCAGTTGTAAGGGAAAGGGGGATACCTAGTCAGTTGTAAAGGGAAAGGGGGGACCTAGTCAGTTGTAAAGGGAAAGGGGGATACCTAGTCAGTTGTAAAGGGAAAGGGGGATACCTAGTCAGTTGTAAAGGGAAAGGGGGGATACCTAGTCAGTTGTAAAGGGAGATACCTAGTCAGTTGTAAAGGGAAAGGGGGATACCTAGTCAGTTGTAAAGGGAAAGGGGGATACCTAGTCAGTTGTAAAGGGAAAGGGGGGATACCTAGTCAGTTGTAAAGGGAAAGGGGGGATACCTAGTCAGTTGTAAAGGAAAGGGGGATACCTAGTCAGTTGTAAAGGGGGATACCTAGTCAGTTGTAAAGGGGGGGATACCTAGTCAGTTGTAAAGGGAAAGGGGGATACCTAGTCAGTTGTAAAGGGAAAGGGGGATACCTAGTCAGTTGTAAAGGGAAAGGGGGATACCTAGTCAGTTGTAAAGGGAGATACCTAGTCAGTTGTACAGGGAAAGGGGGATACCTAGTCAGTTGTACAGGGAGATACCTAGTCAGTTGTACAGGGAAAGGGGGATACCTAGTCAGTTGTAAAGGGAGATACCTAGTCAGTTGTACAGGGAAAGGGGGATACCTAGTCAGTTGTACAGGGAGATACCTAGTCAGTTGTAAAGGGAAAGGGGGGATACCTAGTCAGTTGTAAAGGGAAAGGGGGATACCTAGTCAGTTGTAAAGGGAGATACCTAGTCAGTTGTACAGGGAGATACCTAGTCAGTTGTAAAGGGAAAGGGGGGATACCTAGTCAGTTGTAAAGGGAAAGGGGGGATACCTAGTCAGTTGTAAAGGGAAAGGGGGATACCTAGTCAGTTGTAAAGGGAAAGGGAGATACCTAGTCAGTTGTAAAGGGAAAGGGGGATACCTAGTCAGTTGTAAAGGGAGATACCTAGTCAGTTGTAAAGGGAAAGGGGGATACCTAGTCAGTTGTAAAGGGAGATACCTAGTCAGTTGTAAAGGGAAAGGGGGATACCTAGTCAGTTGTAAAGGGAAAGGGGGGATACCTAGTCAGTTGTAAAGGGAGATACCTAGTCAGTTGTAAAGGGAAAGGGGGATACCTAGTCAGTTGTAAAGGGAAAGGGGATACCTAGTCAGTTGTAAAGGGAGATACCTAGTCAGTTGTAAAGGGAAAGGGGGGATACCTAGTCAGTTGTAAAGGGGGGATACCTAGTCAGTTGTAAAGGGAAAGGGGGATACCTAGTCAGTTGTAAAGGGAAAGGGAGATACCTAGTCAGTTGTAAAGGGAAAGGGGGATACCTAGTCAGTTGTAAAGGGAAAGGGGGATACCTAGTCAGTTGTAAAGGGGGATACCTAGTCAGTTGTAAAGGGAAAGGGAGATACCTAGTCAGTTGTAAAGGGAGATACCTAGTCAGTTGTAAAGGGAAAGGGGGATACCTAGTCAGTTGTAAAGGGAAAGGGGGATACCTAGTCAGTTGTAAAGGGGGATACCTAGTCAGTTGTAAAGGGAGATACCTAGTCAGTTGTAAAGGGAAAGGGGGGATACCTAGTCAGTTGTAAGGGGGATACCTAGTCAGTTGTAAAGGGAAAGGGGGGATACCTAGTCAGTTGGAAGGGAAAGGGGGATACCTAGTCAGTTGTAAAGGGAAAGGGGGATACCTAGTCAGTTGTAAAGGGAAAGGGGGATACCTAGTCAGTTGTACAGGGAAAGGGGGGATACCTAGTCAGTTGTAAAGGGAAAGGGGGATACCTAGTCAGTTGTAAAGGGAAAGGGGGGATACCTAGTCAGTTGTAAAGGGAAAGGGGGATACCTAGTCAGTTGTAAAGGGAAAGGGGGATACCTAGTCAGTTTAAAGGGAAGGGGGATACCTAGTCAGTTGTAAAGGGAAAGGGGGATACCTAGTCAGTTGTAAAGGGAAGGGGGATACCTAGTCAGTTGTAAAGGGAAAGGGGGGATACCTAGTCAGTTGTAAAGGGAAAGGGAGATACCTAGTCAGTTGTAAGGGAAAGGGGGATACCTAGTCAGTTGTACAGGGAAAGGGGGATACCTAGTCAGTTGTAAAGGGAAAGGGGGATACCTAGTCAGTTGTAAAGGGAAAGGGGGGATACCTAGTCAGTTGTAAAGGGAAAGGGGGGATACCTAGTCAGTTGTAAAGGGAGATACCTAGTCAGTTGTACAGGGAGATACCTAGTCAGTTGTAAAGAAGATACCTAGTCAGTTGTAAAGGGAGATACCTAGTCAGTTGTAAAGGGAGATACCTAGTCAGTTGTAAAGGGAGATACCTAGTCAGTTGTAAAGGGAGATACCTAGTCAGTTGTACAGGGAAAGGGGAGATACCTAGTCAGTTGTAAAGGGAGATACCTAGTCAGTTGTAAAGGGGAGATACCTAGTCAGTTGTACAGGGAAAGGGGGATACCTAGTCAGTTGTAAAGGGAAAGGGGGGATACCTAGTCAGTTGTAAAGGGGAGATACCTAGTCAGTTGTAAAGGGAAAGGGGGGATACCTAGTCAGTTGTACAGGGAAAGGGGGATACCTAGTCAGTTGTAAAGGGAAAGGGGATACCTAGTCAGTTGTAAAGGGGAGATACCTAGTCAGTTGTACAGGGAAAGGGGGGATACCTAGTCAGTTGTAAAGGGAAAGGGGGGATACCTAGTCAGTTGTAAAGGGAGATACCTAGTCAGTTGTAAAGGGAAAGGGGGATACCTAGTCAGTTGTAAAGGGAAAGGGGGATACCTAGTCAGTTGTAAAGGGAGATACCTAGTCAGTTGTAAGGGAAAGGGGGGATACCTAGTCAGTTGTAAAGGGGGGATACCTAGTCAGTTGTAAGGGAAAGGGGGGATACCTAGTCAGTTGTAAAGGGAAAGGGAGATACCTAGTCAGTTGTAAAGGAAGGGGGATACCTAGTCAGTTGTAAAGGGAAAGGGGGATACCTAGTCAGTTGTAAAGGGGGATACCTAGTCAGTTGTAAAGGGAAAGGGGGATACCTAGTCAGTTGTAAAGGGAAAGGGGGGATACCTAGTCAGTTGTAAAGGGAGATACCTAGTCAGTTGTAAAGGGAACGGGGGATACCTAGTCAGTTGTAAAGGGAAAGGGGATACCTAGTCAGTTGTAAAGGGAAAGGGGGATACCTAGTCAGTTGTAAAGGGAGATTCCTAGTCAGTTGTAAAGGGATAGGGGGATACCTAGTCAGTTGTAAAGGGAAAGGGGGATACCTAGTCAGTTGTAAAGGGAGATACCTAGTCAGTTGTAAAGGGAAAGGGGGATACCTAGTCAGTTGTAAAGGGAAAGGGGGATACCTAGTCAGTTGTAAAGGGAGATACCTAGTCAGTTGTAAAGGAAAGGGGGATACCTAGTCAGTTGTAAAGGGGGATACCTAGTCAGTTGTAAAGGGAGATACCTAGTCAGTTGTAAAGGGAAAGGGGGATACCTAGTCAGTTGTAAAGGGGGGATACCTAGTCAGTTGTAAAGGGAAAGGGGGGATACCTAGTCAGTTGTAAAGGGAAAGGGGGATACCTAGTCAGTTGTAAAGGGAAAGGGGGGATACCTAGTCAGTTGTAAAGGGAAAGGGGATACCTAGTCAGTTGTAAAGGGAAAGGGGGATACCTAGTCAGTTGTACAGGGAAAGGGGGGATACCTAGTCAGTTGTAAAGGGAAAGGGGGATACCTAGTCAGTTGTAAAGGGAAAGGGGGATACCTAGTCAGTTGTACAGGGAAAGGGGGGATACCTAGTCAGTTGTAAAGGGAAAGGGGGGATACCTAGTCAGTTGTAAAGGGAAAGGGGGATACCTAGTCAGTTGTAAAGGGAAAGGGGGATACCTAGTCAGTTGTAAAGGGAAAGGGGGATACCTAGTCAGTTGTAAAGGGAAAGGGAGATACCTAGTCAGTTGTAAAGGGAAAGGGAGATACCTAGTCAGTTGTACAGGGAAAGGGGGGATACCTAGTCAGTTGTACAGGGAAAGGGGGATACCTAGTCAGTTGTACAGGGAAAGGGGGGATACCTAGTCAGTTGTAAAGGAAAGGGGGGATACCTAGTCAGTTGTAAAGGAAAGGGGGATACCTAGTCAGTTGTAAAGGGAAAGGGGGATACCTAGTCAGTTGTAAAGGGAAAGGGGGGATACCTAGTCAGTTGTAAAGGGAGATACCTAGTCAGTTGTAAAGGAAAAGGGGGATACCTAGTCAGTTGTAAAGGGAAAGGGGGATACCTAGTCAGTTGTAAAGGGAAAGGGGGATACCTAGTCAGTTGTAAAGGGAAAGGGGGGATACCTAGTCAGTTGTAAAGGGAAAGGGGGGATACCTAGTCAGTTGTAAAGGGGGGATACCTAGTCAGTTGTAAAGGGAAAGGGGGGATACCTAGTCAGTTGTAAAGGGAAAGGGGGATACCTAGTCAGTTGTAAAGGGAAAGGGGGATACCTAGTCAGTTGTAAAGGGAGATACCTAGTCAGTTGTACAGGGAAAGGGGGGATACCTAGTCAGTTGTACAGGGAGATACCTAGTCAGTTGTACAGGGAAAGGGGGGATACCTAGTCAGTTGTAAAGGGAGATACCTAGTCAGTTGTACAGGGAAAGGGGGGATACCTAGTCAGTTGTACAGGGAGATACCTAGTCAGTTGTAAAGGGAAAGGGGGGATACCTAGTCAGTTGTAAAGGGAAAGGGGGGATACCTAGTCAGTTGTAAAGGGAGATACCTAGTCAGTTGTACAGGGAGATACCTAGTCAGTTGTAAAGGGAAAGGGGGGATACCTAGTCAGTTGTAAAGGGAAAGGGGGGATACCTAGTCAGTTGTAAAGGGAAAGGGGGGATACCTAGTCAGTTGTAAAGGGAAAGGGAGATACCTAGACAGTTGTAAAGGGAAAGGGGGATACCTAGTCAGTTGTAAAGGGAGATACCTAGTCAGTTGTAAAGGGAAAGGGAGATACCTAGTCAGTTGTAAAGGGAGATACCTAGTCAGTTGTAAAGGGAAAGGGGGATACCTAGTCAGTTGTAAAGGGAAAGGGGGGATACCTAGTCAGTTGTAAAGGGAGATACCTAGTCAGTTGTAAAGGGAAAGGGGGATACCTAGTCAGTTGTAAAGGGAAAGGGATACCTAGTCAGTTGTAAAGGGAGATACCTAGTCAGTTGTAAAGGGAAAGGGGGGATACCTAGTCAGTTGTAAAGGGGGGATACCTAGTCAGTTGTAAAGGGAAAGGGGGGATACCTAGTCAGTTGTAAAGGGAAAGGGAGATACCTAGTCAGTTGTAAAGGGAAAGGGGGATACCTAGTCAGTTGTAAAGGGAAAGGGGGGATACCTAGTCAGTTGTAAAGGGGGATACCTAGTCAGTTGTAAAGGGAAAGGGAGATACCTAGTCAGTTGTAAAGGGAGATACCTAGTCAGTTGTAAAGGGAAAGGGGGATACCTAGTCAGTTGTAAAGGGAAAGGGGGGATACCTAGTCAGTTGTAAAGGGGGATACCTAGTCAGTTGTAAAGGGAGATACCTAGTCAGTTGTAAAGGGAAAGGGGGATACCTAGTCAGTTGTAAAGGGGGATACCTAGTCAGTTGTAAAGGGAAAGGGGGGATACCTAGTCAGTTGGAAAGGGAAAGGGGGGATACCTAGTCAGTTGTAAAGGGAAAGGGGGATACCTAGTCAGTTGTAAAGGGAAAGGGGGGATACCTAGTCAGTTGTACAGGGAAAGGGGGGATACCTAGTCAGTTGTAAAGGGAAAGGGGGATACCTAGTCAGTTGTAAAGGGAAAGGGGGGATACCTAGTCAGTTGTAAAGGGAAAGGGGGGATACCTAGTCAGTTGTAAAGGGAAAGGGGGGATACCTAGTCAGTTTTAAAGGGAAAGGGGGGATACCTAGTCAGTTGTAAAGGGAAAGGGGGATACCTAGTCAGTTGTAAAGGGAAAGGGGGATACCTAGTCAGTTGTAAAGGGAAAGGGGGGGATACCTAGTCAGTTGTAAAGGGAAAGGGGGATACCTAGTCAGTTGTAAAGGGAAAGGGAGATACCTAGTCAGTTGTAAAGGGAAAGGGGGGATACCTAGTCAGTTGTACAGGGAAAGGGGGGATACCTAGTCAGTTGTACAGGGAAAGGGGGGATACCTAGCCAGTTGTAAAGGGAAAGGGGGGATACCTAGTCAGTTGTAAAGGGAGATACCTAGTCAGTTGTACAGGGAGATACCTACTCAGTTGTAAAGGAAGATACCTAGTCAGTTGTAAAGGGAGATACCTAGTCAGTTGTAAAGGGAGATACCTAGTCAGTTGTAAAGGGAGATACCTAGTCAGTTGTAAAGGGAGATACCTAGTCAGTTGTACAGGGAAAGGGGAGATACCTAGTCAGTTGTAAAGGGAGATACCTAGTCAGTTGTAAAGGGGAGATACCTAGTCAGTTGTACAGGGAAAGGGGGGATACCTAGTCAGTTGTAAAGGGAAAGGGGGGATACCTAGTCAGTTGTAAAGGGGAGATACCTAGTCAGTTGTACAGGGCAAGGGGGGATACCTAGTCAGTTGTACAGGGAAGGGGGGATACCTAGTCAGTTGTAAAGGGAAAGGGGGATACCTAGTCAGTTGTAAAGGGGAGATACCTAGTCAGTTTGTACAGGGAAAGGGGGGATACCTAGTCAGTTGTAAAGGGAAAGGGGGGGATACCTAGTCAGTTGTAAAGGGAGATACCTAGTCAGTTGTAAAGGGAAAGGGGGGATACCTAGTCAGTTGTAAAAGGAGATACCTAGTCAGTTGTAAAGGGAGATACCTAGTCAGTTGTAAAGGGAAAGGGGGATACCTAGTCAGTTGTAAAGGGAGATACCTAGTCAGTTGTAAAGGGAAAGGGGGGATACCTAGTCAGTTGTAAAGGGGGGATACCTAGTCAGTTGTAAAGGGAAAGGGGGATACCTAGTCAGTTGTAAAGGGGGATACCTAGTCAGTTGTAAAGGGAGATACCTAGTCAGTTGTAAAGGGGGGATACCTAGTCGTTGTAAAGGGAAAGCGGGGATACCTAGTCAGTTGTAAAGGGAAAGGGGGGATACCTAGTCAGTTGTAAAGGGAAAGGGGGATACCTAGTCAGTTGTAAAGGGAAAGGGGGGATACCTAGTCAGTTGTAAAGGGAGATACCTAGTCAGTTGTAAAGGGAAAGGGGGGATACCTAGTCAGTTTGTAAAGGGAGATACCTAGTCAGTTGTAAAGGGAAAGGGGGGATACCTAGTCAGTTGCTAAAGGGAGATACCTAGTCAGTTGTAAGGAAGGGATACCTAGTCAGTTGAAGGGGAGATACCTAGTCAGCTTGTAAAGGGAAAGGGGGATACCTAGTCAGTTGTAAAGGGAAAGGGGGATACCTAGTCAGTTGTAAAGGGAAAGGGGGATACCTAGTCAGTTTAAAGGGAGTTACCTAGTCAGTTGTAAAGGAGGATACCTAGTCAGTTGTAAAGGGAAAAGGGGGGATACCAAGTCAGTTGTACAGGGAGATTACCTAGTCAGTTGTAAAGGGAAAGGGGGATACCTAGTCAGTTGTAAAGGGAGATACCTAGTCAGTTGTACAGGGAAAGGGGGATCCGAGTCAGTTGTAAGGGAAAGGGGGATACCTAGTCAGTTGTAAAGGGAAAGGAGGATACCTAGTCAGTTGTAAAGGGAGATACCTAGTCAGTTGTAAAGGGAAAGGGGGATACTAGTCAGTTGTAAAGGGAGATACCTAGTCAGTTGTAAAGGGAGATACCTAGTCAGTTGTACAGGGAAAGGGGGGATACCTAGTCAGTTGTAAAGGGAGATACCTAGTCAGTTGTAAAGGGAAAGGGGGATACCTAGTCAGTTGTAAAGGGAAAGGGGGGATACCTAGTCAGTTGTACAGGGAAAGGGGGGATACCTAGTCAGTTGTACAGGGAAAGGGGGGATACCTAGTCAGTTGTAAAGGGAAAGGGGGGATACCTAGTCAGTTGTACAGGGAAAGGGGGATACCTAGTCAGTTGTAAAGGGAAAGGGGGGGATACCTAGTCAGTTGTAAAGGGAGATACCTAGTCAGTTGTAAAGGGAAAGGGGGGATACCTAGTCAGTTGTAAAGGGAGATACCTAGTCAGTTGTACAGGGAAAGGGGGGATACCTAGTCAGTTGTAAAGGGAAAGGGGGGATACCTAGTCAGTTGTAAAGGGAGATACCTAGTCAGTTGTAAAGGGAAAGGGGGGATACCTAGTCAGTTGTAAAGGGAAAGGGGGGATACCTAGTCAGTTGTAAAGGGAGATACCTAGTCAGTTGTAAAGGGAAATACCTAGTCAGTTGTACAGGGAAAGGGGAGATACCTAGTCAGTTGTAAAGGGAGATACCTAGTCAGTTGTAAAGGGGAGATACCTAGTCAGTTGTACAGGGAAAGGGGGGATACCTAGTCAGTTGTAAAGGGGAGATACCTAGTCAGTTGTAAAGGGGAGATACCTAGTCAGTTGTACAGGGCAAGGGGGGATACCTAGTCAGTTGTACAGGGAAAGGGGGGATACCTAGTCAGTTGTAAAGGGAAAGGGGGATACCTAGTCAGTTGTAAAGGGGAGATACCTAGTCAGTTGTACAGGGAAAGGGGGGATACCTATTCAGTTGTAAAGGGAAAGGGGGGATACCTAGTCAGTTGTAAAGGGAGATACCTAGTCAGTTGTAAAGGGAAAGGGGGGATACCTAGTCAGTTGTAAAAGGAGATACCTAGTCAGTTGTAAAGGGAGATACCTAGTCAGTTGTAAAGGGAAAGGGGGGATACCTAGTCAGTTGTAAAGGGAGATACCTAGTCAGTTGTAAAGGGAAAGGGGGGATACCTAGTCAGTTGTAAAGGGGGATACCTAGTCAGTTGTAAAGGGAAAGGGGGATACCTAGTCAGTTTGTAAAGGGGGATACCTAGTCAGTTGTAAGGGAGATACCTAGTCAGTTGTAAAGGGGGGATACCTAGTCAGTTGTAAAGGGAAAGGGGGATACCTAGTCAGTTGTAAAGGGAAAGGGGGGATACCTAGTCAGTTGTAAAGGGAAAGGGGGATACCTAGTCAGTTGTAAAGGGAAAGGGGGATACCTAGTCAGTTGTAAAGGGAGATACCTAGTCAGTTGTAAAGGGAAAGGGGGATACCTAGTCAGTTGTAAAGGGAGATACCTAGTCAGTTGTAAAGGGAAAGGGGGATACCTAGTCAGTTGTAAAGGGAGATACCTAGTCAGTTGTAAAGGGAAAGGGGGGATACCTAGTCAGTTGTAAAGGGGAAAGGGGGATACTAGTCAGTTGTAAAGGGAAAGGGGATACCTAGTCAGTTGTAAAGGGAAAGGGGGATACCTAGTCAGTTGTAAAGGGAAAGGGGATACCTAGTCAGTTGTAAAGGGAGATACCTAGTCAGTTGTAAAGGGAAAGGGGGGATACCTAGTCAGTTGTAAAGGGAGATACCTAGTCAGTTGTAAAGGGAAAGGGGGATACCTAGTCAGTTGTAAAGGGAGATACCTAGTCAGTTGTACAGGGAAAGGGGGATACCTAGTCAGTTGTAAAGGGAAAGGGGGATACCTAGTCAGTTGTAAAGGGAAAGGAGGATACCTAGTCAGTTGTAAAGGGAGATACCTAGTCAGTTGTAAAGGGAAAGGGGGATACCTAGTCAGTTGTAAAGGGAGATACCTAGTCAGTTGTACAGGGAAAGGGGGGATACCTAGTCAGTTGTAAAGGGAGATACCTAGTCAGTTGTAAAGGGAAAGGGGGATACCTAGTCAGTTGTAAAGGGAAAGGGGGGATACCTAGTCAGTTGTACAGGGAAAGGGGGGATACCTAGTCAGTTGTACAGGGAAAGGGGGGATACCTAGTCAGTTGTAAAGGGACAGGGGGGATACCTAGTCAGTTGTACAGGGAAAGGGGGGATACCTAGTCAGTTGTAAAGGGAAAGGGGGGGATACCTAGTCAGTTGTAAAGGGAGATACCTAGTCAGTTGTAAAGGGAAAGGGGGGATACCTAGTCAGTTGTAAAGGGAGATACCTAGTCAGTTGTACAGGGAAAGGGGGGATACCTAGTCAGTTGTAAAGGGAAAGGGGGGATACCTAGTCAGTTGTAAAGGGAGATACCTAGTCAGTTGTAAAGGGAAAGGGGGGATACTAGTCAGTTGTAAAGGGAAGGGGGGGATACCTAGTCAGTTGTAAAGGGAAAGGGGGGATACCTAGTCAGTTGTAAAGGGAAAGGGGGGATACCCTAGTCAGTTGTAAAGGGGGGAATACCTAGTCAGTTTGTAAAGGGAAAGGGGGATACCTAGTCAGTTGTAAAGGGAAAGGGGGGATACCTAGTCAGTTGTAAAGGGAGATACCTAGTCAGTTGTACAGGGAAAGGGGGGATACCTAGTCAGTTGTACAGGGAGATACCTAGTCAGTTGTACAGGGAAAGGGGGGATACCTAGTCAGTTGTAAAGGGAGATACCTAGTCAGTTGTACAGGGAAAGGGGGGATACCTAGTCAGTTGTACAGGGAGATACCTAGTCAGTTGTAAAGGGAAAGGGGGATACCTAGTCAGTTGTAAAGGGAAAGGGGGATACCTAGTCAGTTGTAAAGGGAGATACCTAGTCAGTTGTACAGGGAGATACCTAGTCAGTTGTAAAGGGAAAGGGGGGATACCTAGTCAGTTGTAAAGGGAAAGGGGGATACCTAGTCAGTTGTAAAGGGAAATGGGGGATACCTAGTCATTTGTAAAGGGAAAGGGAGATACCTAGACAGTTGTAAAGGGAAAGGGGGATACCTAGTCAGTTGTAAAGGGAGATACCTAGTCAGTTGTAAAGGGAAAGGAGATACCTAGTCAGTTGTAAAGGGAGATACCTAGTCAGTTGTAAAGGGAAAGGGGGATACCTAGTCAGTTGTAAAGGGAGATACCTAGTCAGTTGTAAAGGGAAAGGGAGATACCTAGTCAGTTGTAAAGGGAGATACCTAGTCAGTTGTAAAGGGAAAGGGGGATACCTAGTCAGTTGTAAAGGGAAAGGGGGGATACCTAGTCAGTTGTAAAGGGAGATACCTAGTCAGTTGTAAAGGGAAAGGGGGATACCTAGTCAGTTGTAAAGGGAAAGGGGGATACCTAGTCAGTTGTAAAGGGAGATACCTAGTCAGTTGTAAAGGGAAAGGGGGGATACCTAGTCAGTTGTAAAGGGGGGATACCTAGTCAGTTGTAAAGGGAAAGGGGGGATACCTAGTCAGTTGTAAAGGGAAAGGGAGATACCTAGTCAGTTGTAAAGGGAAAGGGGGATACCTAGTCAGTTGTAAAGGGAAAGGGGGGATACCTAGTCAGTTGTAAAGGGGGATACCTAGTCAGTTGTAAAAGGGATAGGGGGATACCTAGTCAGTTGTAAAGGGAAAGGGGGGATACCTAGTCAGTTGTAAAGGGAGATACCTAGTCAGTTGTAAAGGAACGGGGGGATACCTAGTCAGTTGTAAAGGGAAAGGGGGATACCTAGTCAGTTGTAAAGGGAAAGGGAGATACCTAGTCAGTTGTAAAGGGAGATTCCTAGTCAGTTGTAAAGGGATAGGGGGATACCTAGTCAGTTGTAAAGGGAAAGGGGGATACCTAGTCAGTTGTAAAGGGAGATACCTAGTCAGTTGTAAAGGGAAAGGGGGGATACCTAGTCAGTTGTAAAGGGAAAGGGGGATACCTAGTCAGTTGTAAAGGGAGATACCTAGTCAGTTGTAAAGGGAAAGGGGGGATACCTAGTCAGTTGTAAAGGGGGATACCTAGTCAGTTGTAAAGGGAGATACCTAGTCAGTTGTAAAGGGAAAGGGGGATACCTAGTCAGTTGTAAAGGGGGGATACCTAGTCAGTTGTAAAGGGAAAGGGGGATACCTAGTCAGTTGGAAAGGGAAAGGGGGGATACCTAGTCAGTTGTAAAGGGAAAGGGGGGATACCTAGTCAGTTGTAAAGGGAAAGGGGGATACCTAGTCAGTTGTAAAGGGAAAGGGGGGATACCTAGTCAGTTGTACAGGGAAAGGGGGGATACCTAGTCAGTTGTAAAGGGAAAGGGGGATACCTAGTCAGTTGTAAAGGGAAAGGGGGGATACCTAGTCAGTTGTACAGGGAAAGGGGGATACCTAGCCAGTTGTAAAGGGAAAGGGGGGATACCTAGTCAGTTTTAAAGGGAAAGGGGGGATACCTAGTCAGTTGTAAAGGGAAAGGGGGATACCTAGTCAGTTGTAAAGGGAAAGGGGGGATACCTAGTCAGTTGTAAAGGGAAAGGGAGATACCTAGTCAGTTGTAAAGGGAAAGGGAGATACCTAGTCAGTTGTACAGGGAAAGGGGGGATACCTAGTCAGTTGTACAGGGAAAGGGGGGATACCTAGTCAGTTGTACAGGGAAAGGGGGGATACCTAGCCAGTTGTAAAGGGAAAGGGGGGATACCTAGTCAGTTGTAAAGGGAAAGGGGGGATACCTAGTCAGTTGTAAAGGGAAAGGGGGGATACCTAGTCAGTTGTAAAGGGAAAGGGGGATACCTAGTCAGTTGTAAAGGGAAAGGGGGGATACCTAGTCAGTTGTACAGGGAAAGGGGGGATACCTAGTCAGTTGTAAAGGGAAAGGGAGATACCTAGTCAGTTGTAAAGGGAAAGGGGGATACCTAGTCAGTTGTAAAGGGAAAGGGGGGATACCTAGTCAGTTGTAAAGGGAAAGGGGGGATACCTAGTCAGTTGTAAAGGGAAAGGGGGGATACCTAGTCAGTTGTAAAGGGAAAGGGGGGATACCTAGTCAGTTGTAAAGGGAAAGGGGGGATACCTAGTCAGTTGTAAAGGAAAAGGGGGGATACCTAGCCAGTTGTCCAACTGAAAGCCTTCAGCTGAAATGTGTCTTCTGCATTTAACCCAAACCCCCTCTGAATCAGAGAGGTGAAGTGGAGGGGGCTGCCTTAATCAACATTTTGTACCATGTCAGCTCGGGGATTTGATCCAGCAACCTTTCGGTTACTGGCCCAATGTTCTAAAAAAATGTTTTTCAAATGCATCTAGTCATACATGTAGTTATCGATGATCATACAGGATGGTATCTGTTCAAGGCACTCCAGGTGTGGATGGGAGGCCAGGAGTCAATGCTACAGAAGGCATATCAGGACCACCTGGACCTGCAGGGAGACGAGGGAAAAAAGGTCAGACACTGTTGGTGGTATGTGATTTTTTTTTGTCCATGCACAAGTGCTCAATTATACATGTGCAGACCAGTGGAGGCTGGTGTCACCTTAAATTGGAGGACTTGTAATTCATTCTATTCCAGCCATTACAATGATTCCATCTTCCAATTCAAAGTGACACCAGCCTCCACTGGTACAGACCTAACAAAACTAAATAATTTAAAGAAATCAGTATAAAAAAAAAATCCATCCATAACTATCATGATGACCCCTTGCCTGTCCAGGTCCCCCTGGAGAGAGAGGGGAGCCTGGGGTGAAAGGAGACGTGGGAGACCCTGGACCTCCAGGATTGAAGGACGAGACCTCCAATGACATCTTCATAGAGGGTAAAAGAGGGTAGAGTTCTCATTCTCTTAAAAATCCATCTTACTAGCTTAATCCCCCTACTAGTTCATCTTACTAGCTCACCCTACCAGTTCATCTTACTAGATCACCCTACTAGTTCATCTTACTAGATCACCCTACTAGTTCATCTTACTAGATCACCCTACTAGTTCATCTTACTAGATCACCCTACTAGTTCATCTTACTAGATCACCCTACTAGTTCATCTTACTAGATCACCCTACTAGTTCATCTTACTAGATCACCCTACTCGTTCATCTTACTAGATCACCCTACTAGTTCACCTTACTAGATCACATGACTAGTTCATCTTACTAGCTTAATCCCCCTACTAGTTAATCTTACTAGCTCACCCTACTAGTTCATCTTACTAGCTCACATGACTAGTTCATCTTACTAGATCACATGACTAGTTCATCTTACTAGCTCACCCTGCTAGTTCATCTTACTAGCTCACCCTGCTAGTTCATCTTACTAGCTCACCCTGCTAGTTCATCTTACTAGCTCACCCTGCTAGTTCATCTTACTAGCTCACCCTGCTAGTTCATCTTACTAGATCACCCTGCTAGTTCATCTTACTAGATCACCCTACTAGTTCATCTTACTAGATCACCCTACTAGTTCATCTTACTAGATCACCCTACTAGTTCATCTTACTAGATCACCCTACTAGTTCATCTTACTAGATCACCCTACTAGTTCATCTTACTAGATCACCCTACTAGTTCATCTTACTAGCTCACCCTGCTAGTTCATCTTACTAGCTCACCCTGCTAGTTCATCTTACTAGCTCACCCTGCTAGTTCATCTTACTAGATCACCCTGCTAGTTCATCTTACTAGATCACCCTACTAGTTCATCTTACTAGATCACCCTACTAGTTCATCTTACTAGATCACCCTACTAGTTCATCTTACTAGATCACCCTACTAGTTCATCTTACTAGATCACCCTACTAGTTCATCTTACTAGATCACCCTACTAGTTCATCTTACTAGATCACCCTACTAGTTCATCTTACTAGATCACCCTACTAGTTCATCTTACTAGATCACCCTACTAGTTCATCTTACTAGATCACCCTACTAGTTCACCCTACTAGTTCATCTTACTAGATCACCCTACTAGTTCATCTTACTAGATCACCCTACTCGTTCATCTTACTAGATCACCCTACTAGTTCACCCTACTAGTTCATCTTACTAGTTCATCTTACTAGATCACCCTACTAGTTCATCTTACTAGATCACCCTACTCGTTCATCTTACTAGATCACCCTACTCGTTCATCTTACTAGATCACCCTACTAGTTCACCCTACTAGTTCATCTTACTAGTTCATCTTACTAGATCACCCTACTAGATCACCCTACTAGTTCACCCTACTAGTTCATCTTACTAGATCACCCTACTAGTTCATCTTACTAGATCACCCTACTCGTTCATCTTACTAGATCACCCTACTAGTTCACCTTACTAGCTCACATGACTAGTTCATCTTACTAGATCACATGACTAGTTCATCTTACTAGCTTAAGCCCCCTACTAGTTCATCTTACTAGCTCACCCTACTAGTTCATCTTACTAGCTCACATGACTAGTTCATCTTACTAGATCACCCTGCTACTTCATCTTACTAGATCACATGACTAGTTCATCTTACTAGCTCACCCTGCTAGTTCATCTTACTAGCTCACCCTGCTAGTTCATCTTACTAGCTCACCCTGCTAGTTCATCTTACTAGATCACCCTGCTAGTTCATCTTACTAGCTCACCCTACTAGTTCATCTTACTAGATCACCCTACTAGTTCATCTTACTAGATCACCCTACTAGCTCACCCTACTAGTTCATCTTACTAGCTCACCCTACTAGTTCATCTTACTAGCTCACCCTACTAGGTCATCTTACTAGATCATCTTACTAGATCACCCTACTAGTTCATCTTACTAGATCACCCTACTAGCTCACCCTACTAGTTCATCTTACTAGCTCACCCTACTAGTTCATCTTACTAGCTCACCCTACTAGGTCATCTTACTAGATCATCTTACTAGATCACCCTACTAGTTCATCTTACTAGCTCACCCTGCTAGTTCATCTTACTAGCTCACCCTACTAGTTCATCTTACTAGATTACCCTACTAGTTCATCTTACTAGATCACATGACTAGTTCATCTTACTAGCTTAATCCCTCTACTAGTTCATCTTACTAGATCACCCTACTAGTTCATCTTACTAGATCACATGACTAGTTCATCTTACTAGATCACATGACTAGTTCATCTTACTAGCTCACACTGCTAGTTCATCTTACTAGCTCACCCTACTAGTTCATCTTACTAGCTCACCCTGCTAGTTCATCTTACTAGATCACCCTGCTAGTTCATCTTACTAGCTCACCCTACTAGTTCATCTTACTAGATCACCCTGCTAGTTCATCTTACTAGATCACATGACTAGTTCATCTTACTAGCTCACCCTGCTAGTTCATCTTACTAGCTCACCCTGCTAGTTCATCTTACTAGCTCACCCTGCTAGTTCATCTTACTAGATCACCCTGCTAGTTCATCTTACTAGATCACCCTGCTAGTTCATCTTACTAGATCACCCTGCTAGATCACCCTGCTAGTTCATCTTACTAGATCACCCTACTAGTTCATCTTACTAGCTCACCCTACTAGTTCATCTTACTAGATCACCCTACTAGCTCACCCTACTAGTTCATCTTACTAGCTCACCCTACTAGTTCATCTTACCAGCTCACCCTACTAGTTTATCTTACCAGCTCACCCTACTAGTTCATCTTACCAGCTCACCCTACTAGTTTATCTTACTCGATCATCCTCAACTACATTTGAGCTACTAAACACAGATTTTGCAGATAGTTACAATTGATGTTGTACTTGCAATGATCATAATTGTATTACATACTGTAAATGTTCATTTTTCTGAGAAGCTTGTTCAGATTCTGTTCCTCTGGTTGTGTTTGAAGGGCCTCCGGGTCCAAGGGGCCCTCCTGGCCCTGCCGGTCCCCCTGGTCTACCTGGCCCCCCAGCGACCTTAGAGGACCCAGAACCCTCTAGAAATAGGACCATGAGAGCACAGTTGTTAGAGAACACCTGTTTCCATCAAGACAACATGTCTGACTCTCTGGGTGAGTATGCGGTTCAGAGATTCCACCAACAATGACATGCATTCATCCTCACTGTAAAACATTGTTCCATTTCTCTCTACACTCTTAGGTACAGAGAATGCAGCCACAAGCAGTGACACCTTAAATGTAACCAACGCAGAGACTGTTAATACAACCATCAGGGCACACATCCATCAAGCCAACATGTCTTCGGGTGAGCATACTGTCCTGGCAGAGATTCCACCACCAACAACAACTCAAGAATCACCATGTATGAACATAAGTTTATTCCTCAGTGTAAAAAACAACAACACTGTTGTATCTCTCTCCCCTTAGAGTCAGCGAATCTAGCTGCAAGTAATGACACGTTGAATGTAACTGACACCGAGAACGAGGAATTAAATAACCGACAAATGACATACACCGAGATAGTGGAAGAAGGACATTTGAATGTAACCGAGACCAAGATTGTGGAAGAAGGACATTTGAATGTAACCGAGACCAAGATAGTGGAAGAAGGACATTTGAATGTAACCGAGACCAAGATAGTGGAAGAAGGACATTTGAATGTAACCGAGACCAAGATAGTGGAAGAAGGACATTTGAATGTAACCGAGACCAAGATAGTGGAAGAAGGACATTTGAATGTAACCGAGACCAAGATAGTGGAAGAAGGACATTTGAATGTAACCGAGACCGAGATAGTGGAAGAAGGACATTTGAATGTAACCGAGACCGAGATAGTGGAAGAAGGACATTTGAATGTAACCGAGACCGAGATAGTGGAAGACGGACATTTGAATGTAACCGAGACTGAGATAGTGGAAGACGGACATTTGAATGTAACCGAGACCGAGATAGTGGAAGAAGGACATTTGAATGTAACCGAGACCGAGATAGTGGAAGAAGGACATTTGAATGTAACCGAGACCGAGATAGTGGAAGACGGACATTTGAATGTAACCGAGACTGAGATAGTGGAAGAAGGACATTTGAATGTAACCGAGACTGAGATAGTGGAAGAAGGACATTTGAATGTAACCGAGACCGAGATAGTGGAAGACGGACATTTCAACGTAACCGAGATAGTGGAAGACGGACATTTGAATGTAACTGAGATAGTGGAAGACGGACATTTGAATGTAACCGAGACCGAGATAGTGGAAGATGGACATTTGAATGTAACCGAGACCGAGATAGTGGAAGAAGGACATTTGAATGTAACCGAGACCGAGATAGTGGAAGAAGGACATTTGAATGTAACCGAGACTGAGATAGTGGAAGACGGACATTTCAACGTAACCGAGACCGAGATAGTGGAAGGCGGACATTTCAAAGTAACCGAGACCGAGATAGTGGAAGGCGGACATTTCAACGTAACCGAGACCGAGATAGTGGAAGGCGGACATTTCAACGTAACCGAGACCGAGATAGTGGAAGGCGGACATTTCAACTTAACCGAGACCGAGATTGTGGAAGAAGCAGCATTTAGGAAAACTGGTATGAAACTATTTAAATCTATAAAGGGGTTGAATTAGGATGGTGAGGGTATTAAAATTGTCTTCATAATTGATTGCATCTTCCCTATTCCCCCCAATGACACCTTGAATGTAACCGACATAGAGGATTCGAAAGAAGAACCTGTTTGGAAAGCTGGTGTCAAAACGATTTGTTCATTAGGCAACACTGGGGGTTCAATTGGGATGTTGAAGGTAGATTATTGTTCTTCATAATTGGTTGCATTTTGTCAACAGAAGGCCTTAAAGTCTTCACTGTTCCCTCCAATGTAACCACAGAATTTAAAGGTACAGCCTGGAAGCTTAGTTTGTACTAGTGTACTATACCTTCAACCTTTACTCGTGAGCGCCCCCTAGTGGAAACTGTTGCTGAGTGAAATTATTTCAAACATTGTCATTATTTAATTTCCATGTTTCTCTTTCGTATCCATAGAATACATTATCAAAACCATAACGTGCTTTCCAAACGTCACTAAAATGGAAACCACATTTGGAGTTTGGATGCAAGATGCAGCCCGGGTGAACGATAACCACATTTGGATGGCTGAACACTTTTCAGGTACAGTGCTTTTGGCAAGTCGTAAAGGAAATACCAGTAATATTGAGGAACCGTGTTTTATAATAGGGAAAACTCAAGGCCAAAGAAATAAATCAGCTGGTACAATACATCAAGTTTATATAAGTTGCAACAATGAATCCATTTCCAGCAGAAAGATACTGTGTGTGCGATTTACATTTGGCTTTCAGGTCGAGTCTTGCAGGAGTACAAGAGCATTGCATCATTTCCTAACAGCAGGTCTATTGACATGAGGAAGTTCTACCAGGGTTGTGGCCACATCATCTACAATGGGTCTGTTTACTATCATAATGCAGGAACCTCGAAAGTTGTCAAGTAGGTGTTTCTTTACTGCAGTTTAAAGCAACACGTATATTATCAGATATTTTTTCAAAATCTTGTACATGATTCTAAGTGTTTTATCCATTCTCAATATTTTGCTTTTACAGGGATAACCTGAAGACCAGGAGATTACAGACACTGGCCATTGAGAATGCTCTTTACCACAATCGAACCTATCTCTTCCACAACTCCAAGACGTACTTTAAGTTTGCTGTGGACGAGAACGGACTGTGGCTCATATATGCTTCAGCTATCAGTGGAACCGTGATGGTGGCCAAGTTAAACCATAAGAGGTTTTCTGTGTTGTCTGTGGTTAGCACGTCCTATCCTGTACCGAGTGCTGGGAATGCCTTTGTTGCATGTGGAGTTCTGTATCTGACTGACACCAAAGACACAAAAGTCACACATGCTTTTGACTTAATGAAAGAGAAAGCTTTCAATGCAAGTTTGGATCTCAGATCAGCCAATGGTATAATGGCCATGTTGTCATATTATCCCGAAAATCAACTTTTGTACATGTGGGACAACAGCTATGTGAAAATATGCAAGGCTTATTTTACTTTGGATCAACAACAAAAAAGTCTAGTCAAATGTTATGGTCGTAAATAAATCTTATGATCGTAAATAAATCTTATGACAGTAGGAGACATTCTGCCTAGGAGAATACAGTCAGTCACAAGTAGTGACACCTTGAATGTAACCAATGCAGAGAAGGTTCTATTAACAATCAGAGCACACACCCATCAAGCCAACACCCATCAAGCCAACACCCATCAAGCCAACACCCATCAAGCCAGCACCCATCAAGCCAACACCCATCAAGCCAACACCCAACAAGCCAACACCCAACAAGCCAACACCCATCAAGCCAACACCCATCAAGCCAGCACCCAACAAGCCAACACCCATCAAGCCAACACCCCATCAAAAACCCATCAAGCCAACACCCAACAAGCCAACACCCAACACCCAACAAGCCAACACCCAACACCCATCAAGCCAACACCCAACATGTCTATGACTGTCCTGGCAGAGTGTTCTACATTTTTAAGAATTTGAGTGTCATAAAATATACATTTTTGTATAATATTTTTCATCAATATTTTTTCTTCTTCTTCTCATTCATTTTGTACAATTACCAATAAAAACATGTTTTCTTTTCATATTTTACAGTAATTCTCTATCTGATCCTCAATTCAATCAACTGTAAATCCAGCCCTCATTCCCTTTCAAAGTTTGATAATGCAATACACTACATACACTAAAGTCTGACCTCAAAACAAACAAATAGAAAAAAACTCAATTCTGTAACAACGCGAACAGAACAAGGCTTAGTAAACAGAATATCAGATCAATAAAGACAGAACACAATCTATATTTGGGCTAGTTAAAAACACAGTAAACTAAAGGTGAATGTAGACCCAAATAACCGAAATATAGCCTACTACGGTGAGATGTATCCTGTAGCTGTCTTGCCAAACAAATAGGCCTAAAAAATAAATTATAATAATAATAAATACATTTTTTTAAATCATTCAAAATCACAGTGGAAGCCAATCCAGGAAGAAAATTTAAAAAAAATATGGGACTACCAATCACAGCCGGATGTGATACAGCCTGGATTTGAACCAGGGACTGTAGTGACACCTTTCGCACTGAGATGCAGTGTCTTAGACAGCGTAGCGGAGATACAGATTTTGCGCCAACCTGGCACTCAATTATTTTAACTTTTTCCCTAGTTTTATACAGGGACATACAACTAATACGGAGGGGGCTCAGCCCCCTTTTGCACACTCGTGGTGCCGGGGCTTATGGGGGGTGGGGGTATAGGCCATCCTTAAATTTGAGAATTTAGCATTATTATTCTTAATTCTATGTATAAAAAAAATTGTGTACATTTTTCTCCATACCTCTTGCTTGAGCTGTCTGTATCCTCCTGACTGGTGGCTATTTTTTTTAATTAACAAAATATGCTTCTCTGATCAAATATTGAAAGGACTGTGAGTCTTATTCAGTACATTTTCGTTGTTGGCTGCTTTTCTAAAGTCTACCAACCATGTCAGCTAAGATAGTTAATACACGCTAGCTACTCTTAACTTGATTGAAAGCCTGAAATGGATTACTAGCTAGTTATAAGGTTGGGAAACCGTATCTGGCCTGTAGTTATACACGTGTGGAGTCTAACGAATCAGCAAGTCTGGAATTTCCTAGTTCCGAATTGCAGTGTAAACGCAGTATGAGTTGAAGCGGTTTACCCCCATTATATCTGGACGGTGACACATTGGTATGAATGACATCGTTGACCTGCTAATAAACCTACTACACAGTCGCAGTGACTCGACCAAATTGTGCTCCGGGAAGAAACTTGTCAAGCCTTGTTTTGGTTCCATCGTGTACAATTCAAAAAGGTAAGGTTTGGTTTTCTAGTAAACTATATATTGTTAAGCCACATTGTGCGTCTCTTAAACATGTCACATAGCTAACCAGTTGACATGTTTAAGTTATGTTTCACCGGATAACTAAGTTAGCTAAATGACCTCTAATCCGGAATGCTCACTTAGTTTTTCTGTCGCTAGCCGTGTTTCCTACATAAAATAAATGAACTAGTTGCCCCACTGGCTACCAAGTCCGGCCTCGGCCTTCCAGCTATAAGGGTGTTATTTTTGTATTTTCAAGTTTGTATAATAACTTGTAAGTCACGTAGCTGAGGACCACTACTTGTTGACAGGTGAACCTGAATAACTAGTTCGTTATATTGTTCCGTTTAGTTCCGTCAGATTTTTTCGTGACTTTGCTAAATTAACTATGTCCTAGGTATCTACAGTACCTAACAATTGCCCGGGTTGATTCATGCTGGTTAGTGGTTAATCCTGGTTTATCTGTGTCTATTTGCCAGACATTGATTGACTAAAGTATGTTCTGTACATGCACATCGGCCGTGAGGATATTCTTGAATTCAGCACACAGAGGTAACGACACTTTGTAATCTTAATTAATTGTCATAGATAACAATAGTAATCTAAACGCGTTTTTTTTAAAACAGGACGTAAAATGTAGCGCACAGCTAGCTGTATTTCCGTAATGCCAGATGTTGATATTGACACTGTAAACAACACCTTAGACTACGTGATGATTGATGATTTCCGGGAAAGGCTGATCTAATGATTGGCTGATTGAGGAGGGGAAACGAGGCATAGAATTTGAATGAATCATTCTATATCTATGGAACTGGAAAGTTGGCCTGACCTAATATATATATATATATATATGAATCATGGCCATCCAGAAATAAAAACTACCAAGATTATGATAACATAGGCCTAAACATTTGGTTGCATGGTGTTTCTGTTGTACAGGACTGTTTTGTTCTCGTATTCAACTGTATGCTTTGAGCAGACCTGGTTCTTGTGAAGCTCACCTACCTCCCAGAGTCCGAGTCAGATCCTTCCATGAAACGGCAGTGTGTTTTGTTGCTAAAGATGGAACAACCAAGGATGGATCCAGCGACAGTGGAAAGGTAAACACATCTGTTTGTCCGCTTTACCGAAGTGAATCACCCTGTCGTGACTAGACCCTGATCTGTTTGCTTTACAGAATGAATCACCCTGTGGTGACTAGACCCGGATCGGTTTGCTTTACAGAATGAATCACCCCGTGGTGATTAGACCCAGATCTGTTTGCCCGCTTTACAGAATGAATCACCCCGTGGTGACTAGCTTGGACCCAGATCTGTTTGTGCTGTCTCGCCAACTCCTATGGTCATTGCTAAACTTGACGTAACAACGTGGCAAGGATGGCTTGTTCCCAGATCTGTTTATGCTAAGTGGTGACATCTTTAATAGAACGATTGAGTTGAAATGGAATTGGGGCCCCATCTCTGGTGGTGACAAGACCCAATAATAGACTTTGTAATAAATACACAGTGCTTTTTTTTTTTTAAGCCGTGACAACGACATAGCTGATTCCTATCTGTGGCTACATTGCATTCACAATAGTGTGTCTCTCTCTCTCTCTCTCTCTATTGTGTTCGTCATATGCAGAAGAACCTCAGTGAGGGAAAGAGACTTCCGGGCTCTTCTGGTGGATCAGGGAAGGGGGGTAACCAGCTGCACTGTCCCAAATGTGGAGACCCATGTACACATGTGGAGACCTTTGTATGTGAGTACCTTTTTAAAAATGAAAATAAATAAATAAGATACGATGTTCAGACAGGCTGAATTTTTCTAGTTGTAGAAAAAGCTGTGGTAATAATGATTGACTTGTCACACAGTCACTACTATTGTATGAAATCAGAGACGTAAAAGGGAAACATTTCAATGTTGTTGTTTTTTTTTGTTCAGCGTCAACACGTTTTGTAAAGTGTGAGAACTGCCATCACTTCTTCGTGGTTCTCTCTGAGACGGACTCTAAGAAGGGTCTGAAAACAGAAGCAGAGTCGCCCGTTGAGGCTGTCAAAATGGCCTTCACACAAAAACCTCCCCCGCCACCCAAAAAGGTACGTGCACCAATGACCATAAAGAGGAACTGGTTCTTGTTTCTCCTGTTTTTGTTGTTGTTAATGTGATGGTTATCGTCAAACAGGAATTACTATGATGATGCTGCAGGTATACCTGGAGCTATAATGCATTCCCTACATTTTTTTTGTTGTGGGTGGGGGGGGCACTGAGCAAATTTCAGGTCTACATCTTCAACTTTGTGAAAATTCTGTACAACTTCCAGAGTGAGTTTTACTGTGAACACTGAGGCTGTACCAGCATTAAGTTAGTTTTACTGTGAACACTGAGGCTGTACCAGCATTAAGTTAGTTTTACTGTGAACACTGAGGCTGTACCAGCATTAAGTTAGTTTTACTGTGAACACTGAGGCTGTACCAGCATTTAGTTAGTTTTACTGTGAACACTGAGGCTGTACCAGCATTAAGTTAGTTTTACTGTGAACACTGAGGCTGTACCAGCATTAAGTTAGTTTTACTGTGAACACTGAGGCTGTACCAGCATTAAGTTAGTTTTACTGTGAACACAGGCTGTACCAGCATTAAGTTAGTTTTACTGTGAACACTGAGGCTGTACCAGCATTAAGTTAGTTTTACTGTGAACACTGAGGCTGTACCACCATTAAGTTAGTTTTACTGTGAACACTGAGGCTGTACCACCATTAAGTTAGTTTTACTGTGAACACTGAGGCTGTACCAGCATTAAGTTAGTTTTACTGTGAACACTGAGGCTGTACCAGCATTAAGTTAGTTTTACTGTGAACACTGAGGCTGTACCCTCTTTAAGTTACAGTTTTAACAGTGGCCAAGTCGGATACTGTGGCTATTTGATCATAATGTGGGACTACCATCAAGAACAATGGAGAAAATGCATCCCATAACATTTTACATTATATAAACAAATGTTGAGGTAGGTTTATATGATCACACCGGTAATAGATCCGTTGTTGTATTACTTGTGAGGCACATCTGAGTGAGCAGACATTTAAATTATTCGTGTTTTATTTTACTGGGCTGATGGTGCCTGCATCTGACGGTCTGTCTCAGCGGAGGGAGAGGGAGAGAGCAGCAGACTGAGGGAGAGAGCAGCAGACTGAGGGAGAGAGCAGCAGACTGAGGGAGAGAGCAGCAGACTGAGGGAGAGAGCAGCAGACTGAGGGAGAGAGCAGCAGACTGAGGGAGAGAGCAGCAGACTGAGGGAGAGAGCAGCAGACTGAGGGAGAGAGCAGCAGACTGAGGGAGAGAGCAGCAGACTGAGGGAGAGAGCAGCTGACTGAGGGAGAGAGCAGCTGACTGAGGGAGAGAGCAGCTGACTGAGGGAGAGAGCAGCAGACTGAGGGTCAGTCTCAGCAGAGGGAGAGAGCAGCAGACTGAGGGTCAGTCTCAGCAGAGGGAGAGAGCAGCAGACTGAGGGTCCGTCTCTCAACATCCCTCCATTCTCATTCACCAAAAGGGGGTCACTGTCTTCCAGCTGATGGCGAAACCCGAGTCGCACCTGTCGTGACTTGACTTTAACATTAGTCTGAAGAGAGTTGATTAGATAAATAACAAACTATGTTTAATTGTTACCCAATTTTTTTAAACAATTTTTATTAATCATGTAACAATTAACTCATTAGGATCTGGGGCACCACGAGCAGTTCTTTAAAGAGATACCATCTCCCGAATTAAAAAGGTCTTTCCCTATCACATCCTTCAACAGTCATCTTATTAATCATCATCATTCTGAACACTCGAAACCTACATAGCTACCTCAATTACCTTGTACCTCTGCACATCGATTTAGTACTGAGCATTCAGAGGTTGAGACAGCAGGTGAGGGAGACAGAGGGTCAAAAACAGCCGGTCCAGAACAAGGTAAGATGTCCTGTGAACATTTTCAGGGTCCCATAGCCCCAGGTAGAACTGTTGAAACTGGATCAGCAGCACTGGAGAGGAGGACAGCCAGAGGCATGGTTCCTAGGGCTCTCGTCCTCCGGGAGGGGAGAATTAGATGGCGCGTTCTTAAGATCACACAGGACACCAGATAAGACATGAGAATTATAACAGACTGAACCCAACCCCCCGGCACACAGACTGCTGCAGCATAGAGACTGAGACAGGGGGAGGTCAGGGAACACTGTGGCCCCTCCCGACGATACCCCCGGACAGGGCCAAACAGGCAGGATATAACCCCACCCACTTTACTAAAGCATAGTTCCCACACCACTAGAGGGATATCAACAGACCACCAACTTACTACCCTGAGACAAGGTTGAGTGTAGCCCACGAAGATCTCCTCTACCGCACGAGCCCGACGGGGCACAAAACCGGACAGGAAGATCAAGTCAGTGACTCAAGCCTGACACGACGTGACGCAGCCCTGGTAGAGCACCAGTAAGCCAGTGACTCAGCCCCTGTTATATGGTCCGAGGCAGAGAATCCCAGTGGAGAGAGGGGAGCCGGCCAGGCAGTAACAGCAAGGATGGTTCGTCACTTCAGTGCCTTTCCGTTCACCTTCGCACCTCTCTCTCAGACTACACTCAATCATAGGACCTACTGAAGAGATGAGTCTTTGGCCTTTCGGCCTGCTTATTGTGACCGTAGTGTACATGTAGGTATGTACGGTAGGACCAAATCGGAGAGATGGGTAGGAGCAAGTCCATGTAACGCTTTGTAGGTTAGCAGTAAAACCTTGAAATCAGCCCTTGCCTTAAGAGGAAGCCAGTGTAGGGAGGCTAGCACTGGAGAAATATGATCACATTTTTTGGTTCTAGTCAGGATTCTAGCAGCCCTGTTTTGCACTAACTGAAGTTTATTTAGTGCTTTATCCGGGTAGCCGGAAAGTAGAGCATTGCAGTAGTCTAATCTAGAAGTGACAAAAACATGGATTAGCTTTTCTGCATCATTTTTGGACAAAAAGTTTACCGTTTTAGCAATTTAACGAAAATTGGAAAAAAAACTACCCTTTGAAACAGTCTTGATATGTTCGTCAAAAGAGAGATCAGGGTACAGAGTAACGCAGAGGTCCTTCACGGTTTTATTTGAGACGACTATACACCCATTTGACAGCACATCTCTCTGTTTCTTGGGACCTAGAACAAGCGTCTCTGTATTCTTGGGACCTAGAACAAGCGTCTCTGTTTTCTTGGGACCTAGAACAAGCGTCTCTGTTTTCTTGGGACCTAGAACAAGCGTCTCTGTTTTCTTGGGACCTAGAACAAGCGTCTCTGTTTTCTTGGGACCTAGAACAAGCGTCCCTGTATTCTTGGGACCTAGAACAAGCGTCCCTGTATTCTTGGGACCTAGAACAAGCGTCCCTGTATTCTTGGGACCTAGAACAAGCGTCTCTGTATTCTTGGGACCTAGAACAAGCGTCTCTGTATTCTTGGGACCTAGAACAAGCGTCTCTGTATTCTTGGGACCTAGAACAAGCGTCTCTGTTTTCTTGGGACCTAGAACAAGCGTCTCTGTTTTCTTGGGACCTAGAACAAGCGTCTCTGTTTTCTTGGGACCTAGAACAAGCGTCTCTGTTGTTCTTGGGACCTAGAACAAGCGTCTCTGTTGTTCTTGGGACCTAGAACAAGCGTCTCTGTTGTTCTTGGGACCTAGAACAAGCGTCTCTGTTTTCTTGGGACCTAGAACAAGCGTCTCTGTATTCTTGGGACCTAGAACAAGCGTCTCTGTTTTCTTGGGACCTAGAACAAGCGTCTCTGTTTTCTTGGGACCTAGAACAAGCGTCTCTGTATTCTTGGGACCTAGAACAAGCGTCTCTGTATTCTTGGGACCTAGAACAAGCGTCTCTGTTTTGTCCAGAGTGTAAAAGTAAAACGTGCCGCCATCCACTTCCTCATTTCTGTAATTCACAGGCTTCCAGTTTTTTTGTTGTATTAAATATTTTATCTTACTCTGCATTGTTGGAAAAGGACCCATAAGTAAACATTTCACTGTTAGTCTACACCTGTTGTTTATGAAACATATAGAATTTGTTTGGGGAGTGGAGGGGCGGAGAGATTGATAATGCACCGTAAGACTTGTCATGAGCTTGAAAACTACTTAAAGCCTGGAGATGCAGTATAATGCATTATGAAACAGTTCCTTTTATTGATAGACTTGTTTGAACACGTTATAAAAGGTCTTTATCGTAAATGTCAACGACACTGCCTTTCAGATCTATGCCTACCTGGACAGGTACGTAGTGGGTCAGTCGTATGCTAAGAAGGTGCTGGCGGTAGCTGTGTATAATCACTACAAGAGAATCTACAACAACATCCCTGCTGGGAGCAGACAGGTGGAGGTGGAGAAACAGGCCTCGCTCACACCACGAGGTCAGTAGTACAGTCTACTGTTAGTTAGAAACAGGCCTCGCTCACACCGAGGTCAGTAGTACAGTCTACTGTTAGTTAGAAACAGGCCTCGCTCACACCGAGGTCAGTAGTACAGTCTACTGTTAGTTAGAAACAGGCCTCACACCATGAGGTCAGTAGTTAAGGTAGCTAAAGACCTCACTCACACTACAAGGTCAGTATAGACTACTGGTAGTTACCATTATAAAACCCATCTACTGTTAGCTGTAGTAGTTCTGACACCACGAGGTCAGTGTAGTCTGTTAGCTGTAGTAGATCTGGCACCACGAGGTCAGCAGAGTTCAGTCAGCTAAAGGCCTTTGTTTAAAATGTTAGTAATATTTAGCCTCAGCTTCCAGGAAACGTAGACTGGGCAAAAATGAGGTTGGCTTCCAGAATAGAACTTCCAGAATAGAACTTCCAGAATAGAACTTCCAGAATAGAACTTCCAGAATAGTAGAATTTCAGGAGGCAACAAAGACCCAACCACAGTTTTCTAGAATGTGCTGAAACACCTGTTCAGTCCTGTTCATATCAGTCACCTCGAGGTGCTCTCATTTGTATAATTTGGCATTTGTTCAATGATTTTGCTTTTTACACCCACATTTCACAGTTTTACATTTTTTATTTATTTTATTTTTTATTTCACCTTTATTTAACCAGGTAGGCTAGTTGAGAACACCTTTATTTAACCAGGTAGGCTAGTTGAGAACACCTTTATTTAACCAGGTAGGCTAGTTGAGAACACCTTTATTTAACCAGGTAGGCTAGTTGAGAACAAGTGCTCATTTGCAACTGCGACCTGGCCAAGATAAAGCATGGCAGTGTGAGCATACAACAAAGAGTTACACATGGAGTAAACAATTAACAAGTCAATAACACAGTAGAAAACGAAGGGGGGGTCTATATACAATGTGTGCAAAAGGCATGAGGAGGTAGGCAAATAATTACAATTTTGCAGATTAACACTGGAGTGATAAATGATCAGATGGTCATGTACAGGTAGAGATATTGGTGTGCAGAAGAGCAGAAAAGTAAATAAATAAAAACAGTATGGGGATGAGGTAGGTGAAAAGGGTGGGCTATTTACCAATAGACTATGTACAGCTGCAGCGATCGGTTAGCTGCTCAGATAGCTGATGTTTGAAGTTGGTGAGGGAGATAAAAGTCTCCAACTTCAGCGATTTTTGCAATTCGTTCCAGTCACAGGCAGCAGAGTACTGGAACGAAAGGCGGCCAAATGAGGTGTTGGCTTTAGGGATGATCAGTGAGATACACCTGCTGGAGCGCGTGCTACGGATGGGTGTTGCCATCGTGACCAGTGAGCTGAGATAAGGCGGAGCTTTACCTAGCATAGACTTGTAGATGACCTGGAGCCAGTGGGTCTGGCGACGAATATGTAGCGAGGGCCAGCCGACTAGAGCATACAAGTCGCAGTGGTGGGTGGTATAAGGTGCTTTAGTGACAAAATTGATTTTTTATGGATTTATAACAAGGTGATGATATAACAACAACAACAACAACAACAGTGGGATCTGATTCCTCCTTGCAGAACTGTAGTGATGATGTGTAAATCTGGCTGCGATCATGTTGATTTGGAGTACTTTGTCATCCTCTGTAGAGCTAGAGATGAGAAGACGGGAGGATGAGTACAGGTTCACCAGTAAGTGATTTGATTGGTCCTCCTTATATAGTGTCGTATCATTGACAATTTTTTTTTAAACATGTCACATTTTTGATTGGAGCGTTCTGTTTTATGTGTGTGTGTAATATATATATATATATTTTTTTTTTTTCAAGAATTACACAAATGCTGAAGTTTACAGATTAACTTCTCTTGTTGTTAATGACTTGTTTTCAGGGTTTGTTAGATAACTTGATTTCAATTAGTCAACTAATCATCACTAATCCTTTGACTAATTAAATCAGTTGTGGAAGTTTCGGGTTAAAACAAAAATGTGACACTTCTGGGTGGGGTGGGGGTGGGGGTGGGGGGGCATGCTCTACCAACTGAGCCAAACAGGAAGCCCATATTAAGTATTTGAAAGTATGTTGACTACACAGTGGCTCCCAGTAGAGCAGAGCACATGTATTTTTAGATTGAACTTTGACCTATTGCAGCGACGCAGCACCACAGATACTGATACTTCACATTATAACTAGAGAGCCTAGATGATGTAATGCCATGCCTGGAGAACTGAAAACGAGTTATACACGGCGTGTACAAAACAATAAGAACACTGAGGTGGAAAATCAATACCTGGGACCTCTGACGTCAATCTTAAATGAATCGCTCTTTATTATCAGCAAGCTGGGCGGCAGGTAGCCTAGTGGATAGAGCGTTGGGCCAGTAACCAATCAAATCCCCGAGCTGACAAGGTGGAACAGTGGGTTAGCTGTCGTTCTGCCCCCTGAACAAGGCAGTTTAACCCCACTGTTCCCCAGTAGGCCGTCATTGTAAATAAGAATTTGTTCTTAACTGACTTGTCTAGTTAAATAAAGGTTAAATAAAAGGTTACAAACTCTGCACACCATACAGGTTTATCAGAAGCTCCGCTGGGGCGGTCCCAACAGTTGCCTTATATACGGCTATACACAGACAAGTTATATATGCCTGATTTAGCATCATTCATTCATTACCGGTGACTCGCACATGTGACTGACCAATACCTCACGAGGCTTTCTCTCTCTCTCCAAGTTGAGACCTTGAAACTGAGATACCTTGGTTGTTCCCATAGCAACATTCTGGGCGTAGTGCCAAGTTGAGGATTCCTCCATACACGATCAGTCAAGTCACCTGCATGAACCCATCTGATTGGTTATTAGAAAAGTAGCGTTGATTTGATTCGCAAACACAACACTTCCTGTTCCTTTCTGTTGTTGTGTACTTGTAGAATAAGTTGACAAAACATTAGGAACACCTTCCTAATATTGAGTTGCCACCTCCACTTTTGCCCTCAGAACAGCCTCAATTCATCGGGGCGTTGGACTCTACAAGGTGTTGAAAGCGTTCCACAAGGATGCTGGTCCATGTTGACAACAATGCTTCCCACAGTTGTGTCAAGTTGGCTGGTGGACCAGTCTTCATACACACGGGAAACTGTTGAGCGTGAAAAACCCAGCAGCATTAGGAACACCTTCCTAATATTGAGTTGCCACCTCCACTTTTGCCCTCAGAACAGCCTCAATTCATCGGGGCATGGGACTCTACAAGGTGTCGAGTGTTTCACAGGGACGCTGGCCCATGTTGACTCCCAATGCTTCCCACAGTTGTGTCAAGTTGTCTGGATGTCCTTTGGGTGGTGGACCATTCTTGATACACACGGGGAAACTGAGCGTGGAAAAACCCAGCAGCGTTGCAATTCTTGACCCAAACCGGTGCACCTGGCACCTACTAACATACGCTTCAATCGTTTGTCTTGCCCATTCACCCTCTGAATGGCACACGCACACAATCCATGTCTCAAGGCTTAAAAATCCTTCTTTAACCCGTCTCCTCCCCTTCATCTACACTGATTGAAGTGGATTTTACAGGTGACATCAATAAGGAATCATAGCTTTCACCTGGATTCACCTGGTCAGTCTGTTATGGAAAGATCAGGTGTTCTTAATATTTTGTACACTGAGTATACAAGTAATACAGTAGAGATGTGTAGTACAACACAAGTTGCCAGGTCACAGTAGGCCGACATTGCATATCCTGTTTGGAAAAGTGATGTTTTTGAGCCAGGTCATTACCATGAGAGATGGGGGAACCCAAAATGTGTTTTCCCTAGCCTGGGGGGAAAAATGTGTTTCTGCCCTCTCGCCAACTCCTTATGGAATCAGTCATGCCAAACAAGCTTGACAAGGACCACAATGGAGTTGATATTTGGCAAGAGCACAAACAGATCCTGGGACCAGGCTAGAATTCACCACTGTCCTGCTGCCAAATCATCTGAACCCAAATATACAATATGACAGTTTTTGTTTACATTTGTTTACATTGTAGAACTACTTCAGATAGCAGGGATCAGTCCCCATGGCAACGCTCTGGGATCCTCCATGCAGCAGCAGGCTCCTCGGGAGAAGAGGGGCGGGGACGTGTTAGACTCCACCCACACTGACATCAAACTGGAGAAGAGCAACATCGTGCTGTTAGGCCCAACCGGATCAGGTTACTCAACTATTTTTTTTTATTTATTTATTGTCCAAAAACAACTTACTGTTGTGAAATATATCCTTTTCTCATGTCCATAAAAAATATTCCTCACTATATTTCCCAGGCAAGACATTGTTGGCTCAGACTCTGGCCAGGTGTCTAGATGTACCTTTTGCCATCTGTGATTGTACCACCCTGACCCAGGCTGGCTACATGGGGGAGGACATCGAGTCTGTTATCGCCAAGCTGCTGCAGGACGCCAACTACTCTGTGGATAAAGCACAGCAAGGTGGGTGGCTCATAAACACTGGTTTCTGCATCTTCAGGACTTCAATAGTTTCATAATGCTTCTCATGTACAGTACTTTGTTAAGTTGTGAGTAGTCTGATGCAGGGATTATATTTGTTTTTTTGCAGATGAGAATTCACTTGTGGTTCAAATAAACCTTATTATGAAAGTTAATCTTAATCACATATGTACAAAATGTATAATAATGACCACCAATATAATATAATACACTACTATAATGACCACCAATATAATATACCAATATAATGACCACCAATATAATGACCACCAATATAATGACCACCAATATAATATAATACACCAATATAATGACCACCATCTCACTGAAGATGTGGTTTCCATGTACAGACATCGTGTTTCTGGGATATTTATAGAGCCTTCAAAAGGTGTTCACACTCCTTGACTTTTTGTTGTTACAGCCTGAATTTAAAATGGATTCAATTTAGATTGTGTGTCACTGGCCTACCCACAATACACCATAATGTAATAATGACTACCTCATCTTTGTACCACACACACACACACACACACACACACACACAAAATTATCTTTGCGGTCCCTCAGTCGAGCAATGAATTTCAAACACAGATTCAACCACAAAGACTCAGGGAGATGTTCCACTGCCCCGTGAAGAAGGGCCCCTATTGGTAGATGGGTAATAATAAAAAGCAGGCATTGAATATCCCTTTGAGCATGGTGATGTTATTAATGACACTTTGGGTGGTGTATCAATACACCCAGTCACTACAAAGATACAAGCGTCCTTCCTAGTCTCAAAGAGGGGAAGGAAACCTCTCAGGGATTTCATCATGAGGCCAATGGAGACTTTAAAACAGTTACAGAGTTTAATGGCTGTGATAGAAAACTGAGGGTGTCATCGGCAAGGACTGGGGAGTTTTTATTAGGATAAAAATAAATGGACTAGATCTAAGCACAGGCAGAATCCTAGAGGAAAACCTGGTTCAGTCAGCTTTCCAACAGACACTGGGAGATAAATTCAGCAGAACAATAATCTAACATACAAGGCCATGTCGACAGTGGAGTTGCTTCCCAAGACGACATTGAGCGGCCTAGTTAGTTTAGACTTAAATCAGTTGTAAAAATCTATGGCAAGACTTGAACAGGGTTGTCTATCAATGATCAGCAACCAACTTCACAGAGTTGGAAGAATTGAACGAAATAATGTGTACATATTGTACAATCCAAAGCTCTTCGAGATTTACCCAGATAGCCTCACAGCTGTAATCACTGCCAAATGGGATTCAAACATGTATTGAATCAGGGGTGTGAATACTTATGTAAATGTAGTTTATTTTCAATATATATTCAAAGATTTCTAAAAACATGTTTTCACTTTGTCATTATGGGGTAGATCGGTGAGGAGAGGAAATATATATATATATTTTTTACCATTTTGAATTCAGCTGTAACACAACAAAATGTTGAATAAGTCAAGGAGTATGAATAATTTCATGAAGGCACTGAAAGTAATTTGACCTACCCTTTTTTTTGTTGAATGTAAACATCTCCCTGTCCAGGCATTGTGTTTCTGGATGAGGTGGATAAGATCGGCAGTGTTCCTGGGATCCACCAGCTCAGAGACGTAGGAGGAGAAGGTGTACAGCAGGCCAGTACTCAACACAACTCTACTTTTATTATCCCAAGCTTAGGAAAGTAAAGTCATTTGGTCAACTTTTACAGGAGTGTCCAGACATACAACAAAACATTAAGAACACCTGCTCTTTCCATGACATAGACTGACCAGGGGAATCCAGGTGAAAAGCTACGATCCCTTATTGATGTCACTTGTTAATTCCACTTCAATCAGTGTAGATGAAGGGGAGGAGACATGTAGATGAAGGGGAGGAGACGTGTAGATGAAGGGGAGGAGACGTGTAGATGAAGGGGAGGAGACGTGTAGATGAAGGGGAGGAGACGTGTAGATGAAGGGGAGGAGACGTGTAGATGAAGGGGAGGAGACATGTGGATGAAGGGGAGGAGACATGTGGATGAAGGGGAGGAGACATGTAGATGAAGGGGAGGAGACATGTAGATGAAGGGGAGGAGACATGTAGATGAAGGGGAGGAGACATGTAGATGAAGGGGAGGAGACAGGTTAAATACCTTTTTTTAAAAATGTTTTTTAAGTTTTGAGACAATTGTTTAATTTAACCTTTATTTTAACTAGGCAAGTCCGTTAAGAACAAATTCTTATTTACAATGACGGCCTACCAGGGAACAGTGGGTTAACTGCCTTGTTCAGGGGCAAAACGACAGATTTTTACCTTGTCATCTCTGGGATTCAATCTAGCAACCTTTCAGTTACTGGCCCAACGCTCTAACCACTAGGCTACCTGCCGCCCTCATAGATTGTGTGTGCAATTCAGAGGGTGAATGGGCAAGATAATCAATCAATCAATCAAATGTATTTATAAAGCCCTTCTTACGTCAGCTGATGTCACAAAGTGCTGTACAGAATTTAAGAGCTGGAGTTACTATACAATCTTTAATTTGACCTTTATTTAACGAGGCAAGTCAGTTAAGAACAAATTCTTATTTTCAATGACGGCCTAGGAACAGTGGGGTTAACTACCTGTTCAGGGGCAGAATGACAGATTTGTACCTTGTCAGCTCAGGGATTTGAACTTGCAACCTTTCGGTTACTAGTCCAACTCTCTGACCACTAGGCTACCCTGCCACCCCTCGATCGATAAAAGATTGAAGTTCCTTTGAATGGGGTTTGGTAGTAGATGCCAGGTGCACCGGTTTGTGTCAAGAACTGCAATGCTGCTGGGTTTTTCACGCTCAACAGTTTCCCGTGTGTATGAAGACTGGTCCACCAGCCAACTTGACACAACTGTGGGAAGCATTGTTGTCAACATGGACCAGCATCCTTGTGGAACGCTTTCAACACCTTGTAGAGTCCAACGCCCCGATGAATTGAGGCTGTTCTGAGGGCAAAAGTGGAGGTGGCAACTCAATATTAGGAAGGTGTTCCTAATGTTTTGTCAACTTATTCTACAGCAACAGTTGTGCACTAGATGCCTCTAATGATGACTTCATTTGTATCCATTAGAAAAGTCTTAGTGTCATGCAGCATGCCAGCATACGGATGGCTATTCACATATCTGATGTACAGCACTTCTCAAACATTACATACCTGACTTACTTAGGCCCACAGCCCTTGTGGGGATCGTGGCTACAGTAGCCCACAGCCCTTGTGGGGATCGTGGCTACAGTAGCCCACAGCCCTTGTGGGGATCGTGGCTACAGTAGCCCACAGCCCTTGTGGGGATCGTGGCTACAGTAGCCCACAGCCCTTGTGGGGATCGTGGCTACAGTAGCCCACAGCCCTTGTGGGGATCGTGGCTACAGTAGCCCACAGCCCTTGTGGGGATCGTGGCTACAGTAGCCCACAGCCCTTGTGGGGATCGTGGCTACAGTAGCCCACAGCCCTTGTGGGGATCGTGGCTACAGTAGCTATTTTTACACGCAAGAGTAATAATGACTATTGCAATTCAATATTATAGCTGGGTGGTGTTCGTTTGGAACCTCACAGCCAGGATCCTTGATGTTGTTTGCTTGTAGAGCAGGGATCGCCAACTAGATTCAGCCTCGGGACGGTTTTAGTTGAGCAGATGGTCGGGAGGGCCAGAACATAATTAAAAATAATTTGTAGAATGTAAATTGACTGAAAGAAGCCCAAAGAGAGATGTTTGACTAAAACATCATCATTTCAAACCTGGATTACATTTGTAAACAATCCTGTTTTTCTATTTTCTATGGGAATACTTCAACAGATGACACTTGTAGCTGATTTCTTGGGTTTTAAGTCTTTTTATCTCCAAAAATGAAATTGTAACATTTTTAAATATAATAATAATAATAATAATAATTTTAGTCTCTGTAAACTTTGGGTTGTATTAGTGATTGACGTGGTGTGTTTCTGAATGTAGGGCCTGCTGAAACTCCTGGAGGGCACGATCGTGAACGTTCCAGAGAAGAACTCCAGGAAGTTGAGAGGAGAGACGGTACAGGTGAACACCACTAACATCCTGTTCGTAGCGTCAGGGGCCTTCAACGGACTCGACAGAATCGTCAGCAGACGAAAGAATGAAAAGGTTAGTAAGAAAAAATATGTATAATTTTCCCCTTTTTTATCGACCCACACCTGTAAAACGGCTGCAGACAATTTCATTCCGTTCACTGGTTTTATAGAGCGACTTGGTCAGTTGAGTATCTCTAGTCTGAGTATTCTTAGTTTATGT
The DNA here is from genome assembly GCF_002021735.2 of Oncorhynchus kisutch. Lineage (NCBI taxonomy): Eukaryota > Metazoa > Chordata > Actinopteri > Salmoniformes > Salmonidae > Oncorhynchus > Oncorhynchus kisutch. The sequence continues at coordinate 54,626,596 of NC_034195.2, forward strand.
ATTTGTCCATTTTTAAAGGGTCAATCTGCGGTTTCTAAATCCATTTTAATATTATTGTTTTATTTATTTCACCTTTATTTAACCAGGTAGGCTAGTTGAGAACACCTTTATTTAACCAGGTAGGCTAGTTGAGAACACCTTTATTTAACCAGGTAGGCTAGTTGAGAACACCTTTATTTAACCAGGTAGGCTAGTTGAGAACACCTTTATTTAACCAGGTAGGCTAGTTGAGAACACCTTTATTTAACCAGGTAGGCTAGTTGAGAACACCTTTATTTAACCAGGGAGGCTAGTTGAGAACACCTTTATTTAACCAGGGAGGCTAGTTGAGAACACCTTTATTTAACCAGGGAGGCTAGTTGAGAACACCTTTATTTAACCAGGGAGGCTAGTTGAGAACACCTTTATTTAACCAGGTAGGTTAAATTTACAATTGTGACCTGGCCAAGATAAAGCAAAGGAGCAAAATTAATTAATTAATTAATTAAATACAGTGGGGGAAGAGGTAGTTGTTTGGGCTAAATTATAGATGCGCTATGTACAGGTGCAGTAATCTGTGAGCTGCTCTGAAAGTTGGTGCTTAAAGTTAGTGAGGGGGATAAGTGTTTCCAGTTTCAGAGATTTTTGTAGTTCGTTCCAGTCATCATGTACCTGTTGATTCTTGAAAAATATAACTAAATAAATACCTCATGAGTTAAACAGTCGTATCCCATTAGAACCTACTCTGAACAAAAATATAAACTCAACATGCAACAATTTCAACGTTTTACTGAGTTACAGTTTATATAAGGAAATCAGTCAATTGAAATAAATGAATTTGACCCTAATCTATGGATTTCACATGACTGGGAATACAGATGTGCATCTGTTAGTCACAGATACCTTACAAAAAAAGTAGGAACGTGGATCAGAAAACCAGTCGGTATCTGGTGTGACCACCATTTGCCTCAATGCAGTGCGACACATCTGGGGCGGCAGGTAGCCTAGTGGTTAGAGCGTTGGGCCAAGGTTGCTGGATCGAATTCCCAAGCTGACAAGGTTAAAAATCTGTCGTTCTGCCACCAATGTAGTACCTGTTGTTACCTCTCTCTTTTCTTCTTCTTCTTCTTCTTCTAGTACCTGGGCTTTGGCACACCATCCAACATGGGTAAGGGTCGCCGTGCGGCGGCCGACAAAGCTAACAGTAGTGAACAGATGGACATGGTGGCAGAGATGGAGGAGAAGGACCGGCTGCTGAAGCTCGTGGAGGCCCGAGACCTCATTGAGTTTGGGATGATCCCGGAGTTTGTAGGGCGTCTGCCTGTGGTGGTGCCTCTACACAGTCTGGATGAAGAGACGCTGGTCCGTATCCTGACTGAACCACGCAACGCTGTCATACCCCAGTACCAGGCCCTGTTCAGCATGGACAAGGTTAGTTGTAGTAGACTCGGTACCAGGCCCTGTTCAGCATGGACAAGGGTAGTTGTAGTAGACTCGGTACCAGGCCCTGTTCAGCATGGACAAGGGTAGTAGTAGTTGTAGTAGACTCTGTACCAGGCCCTGTTCAGCATGGACAAGGGTAGTAGTAGTTGTAGTAGACTCGGTACCAGGCCCTGTTCAGCATGGACAAGGTTAGTTGTAGTAGACTCGGTACCAGGCCCTGTTCAGCATGGACAAGGTTAGTTGTAGTAGACTCGGTACCAGGCCCTGTTCAGCATGGACAAGGTTAGTAGTAGACTCGGTACCAGGCCCTGTTCAGCATGGACAAGGTTAGTTGTAGTAGACTCGGTACCAGGCCCTGTTCAGCATGGACAAGGTTAGTTGTAGTAGACTCGGTACCAGGCCCTGTTCAGCATGGACAAGGTTAGTTGTAGTAGACTCGGTACCAGGCCCTGTTCAGCATGGACAAGGTTAGTAGTAGACTCGGTACCAGGCCCTGTTCAGCATGGACAAGGTTATTAGTAGTAGACTTGGTACCAGGCCCTGTTCAGCATGGACAAGGTTAGTAGTAGTAGACTTGGTACCAGGCCCTGTTCAGCATGGACAAGGTTATTAGTAGTTGTAGTAGACTCGGTACCAGGCCCTGTTCAGCATGGACAAGGTTATTAGTAGTTGTAGTAGACTCGGTACCAGGCCCTGTTCAGCATGGACAAGGTTATTAGTAGTTGTAGTAGACTCGGTACCGGGCCCTGTTCAGCATGGACAAGGTTATTAGTAGTTGTAGTAGACTCGGTACCAGGCCCTGTTCAGCATGGACAAGGTTATTAGTAGTTGTAGTAGACTCGGTACCAGGCCCTGTTCAGCATGGACAAGGTTATTAGTAGTTGTAGTAGACTCGGTACCAGGCCCTGTTCAGCATGGACAAGGTTAGTAGTAGTTGTAGTAGACTCGGTACCAGGCCCTGTTCAGCATGGACAAGGTTATTAGTAGTTGTAGTAGACTCGGTACCAGGCCCTGTTCAGGACAAGGTTATTAGTAGTTGTAGTAGACTCGGTACCAGGCCCTTTTCAGGACAAGGTTATTAGTAGTTGTAGTAGACTCGGTACCAGGCCCTGTTCAGGACAAGGTGAGGAAGGAAAGTCCTTTCTCAGGACTGGAAGAACATTTCTACTGCTGAGAATCTACAAGCTCTCTTTCTCTCTCTCGCTCTTTCTCTTTTGCTCTTTTGCTCTCTTTCTCTCTCTCTCTCTTTCTCTCTTTCTCCCCCCCCAGCTGCTCACAGGACTGCTGGCTACTTAGCAGACACAAACTAGACATATTGTCATTATCAAGGATGTGTTTGTCATGTTTAGTCTAGCCCAAGTCTTTGGCTGTGCAGATCACATTCGCTCTGCCTCAGTGTCTCGGTTCCTGTTTTATCCTCCTGTGTTCCTCTCTCTGCCTCAGTGTCTCGGTTCCTGTTTTATCCTCCTGTGTTCCTCTCTCTGCCTCAGTGTCTCGGTTCCTGTTTTATCCTCCTGTGTTCCTCTCTCTGCCTCAGTGTCTCGGTTCCTGTTGTATCCTCCTGTGTTCCTCTCTCTGCCTCAGTGTCTCGGTTCCTGTTTTATCCTCCTGTGTTCCTCTCTCTGTCTCTCTGCCTCAGTGTCTCGGTTCCTGTTTTATCCTCCTGTGTTCCTCTCTCTGCCTCAGTGTCTCGGTTCCTGTTGTATCCTCCTGTGTTCCTCTCTCTGCCTCAGTGTCTCGGTTCCTGTTTTATCCTCCTGTGTTCCTCTCTCTGTCTCTCTGCCTCAGTGTCTCGGTTCCTGTTTTATCCTCCTGTGTTTCTCTCTCTCTCTCTCTGATTGTTCCAGTGTGAACTGAATGTAACCACAGATGCTCTGAGGGCCATCGCCAAGCTGGCTCTGGAGAGGAAGACAGGAGCCCGAGGCCTGAGGTCCATCATGGTCAGTCAATACAATGTGCTCAATTCCTAGAAGTTGGGTATATGAGTCTTATCAGCAGTAACAATATACAAACAGTGGATTCAGTTGCTGATGGTAAATCTAAGTGATATTGCTAATGCGGTGAGTCTTGTGACGAAGGTGAAATTAATTCCTATACCGTCTTGTTTCAGTTTTCTGACACTACTGTGTGAAATATCTCCTTTTTAAATCCAGGAGAAGCTTCTTCTGGAGTCCATGTTCGAGGTGCCATGTTCAGACATCGTGTCTGTGGAGTTCACCGAGGACGTCGTCCTGGGCAAATCAGAACCACACTACGTCAGGTTCGTCAGCACCTGTTTGGTTCTTATTGGCTTCGTAGTGTCTTTTGTTTATCGCTGTACTTATCTCTTGCCAGGATTTAAATGACTTGCCTAGTTAAGTAAAATATACATTTTTAATAGATGAAATAACAACCATATCAGTCTGTTGGTTTCATCATGCCAGAGGTACAGTACCAGGCAAAAGTTTTAGAACATTTACAAATTCTAGTCTTTTTTAAATTTAAATTAACTATTTTTCAACGTTGTAGAATAACAAGTGAAGACATCAAAACTATGAAATAACACATTTATGGAATCATATTGTAACCAAAGAAAAAGTGTGAAACAAATGAAAATATATTGGGTTGTGGTCGGGTGATTGTGGAGGCCAGGTCATCTGATGCAGCACTCCATCACTCTCCTTCTTAGACAAATAGCCCTTACACAGCCTGCAGCAGGTGTGTAAGGGCTATTTGGGGTCATTGTCCTGTTGAAAAACATGATTGTCCCACTAAGTGCAAACCAGATGGGATGGAGTATCGCTGAAGAATGCTGTGGTAGCCATGCTGGTAACGTGTGCCTTGAATTCTAAATAAATCACTGACAGTGTCACCAGCAAAGCACCATCACACCTCCTCCATGCTTCACGGTGGGAACCACACATGCAGAGATCATCCGTTCACCTACTCTGCGTCTCACAAAGACATGGCGGTTGGAGCCAAGAATATCAAATTTGGACTCATCAGACCAAAGGACAGATTTCCACCAGTCTAATGTTTATTGCTCGTGTTTCTTGGCCCAAGCAAATCTCTTCTTCTTATTGGTGTCCTTTAGTAGTGGTTTCTTTGCAGCAATTCGACCATGAGGCCTGATTCACACAGTCTCCTCTGAACAGTTGATGTTGAGATATGTCCGTTACTTGAACTCTGTGAAGCGTTTATTTAGGCTGCAATTTCTCGTAACGCTGGGTCTTCCTTTCTTGTCGTTGACCTCATGAGCGGCAGTTTCATCATAGCGCTTGACGGTTTTTGTGACTGCACTTGAAGAAACGTTCAAAGTTCTTGACATTTTCCAGATTGACTGACCTTCATGTCTTAAAGTAATGATGGACTGTCGTTTCTCTGCGCTTATTTGAGCTGTTCTTGCCATAATATGGACTTGGTCTTTTACCAAATAGGGCTATCTATGTACTTTTAACAAGGCACAACTGTTAATTGACATGCATTCCAGGTGACTACCTCATGAAGCTGGTTGAGAGAATGCCAAGAGTATGCAAAGCTGTCAAGGCAAAGGGTGGCTAATTTGAACAACCTCAAATATAATATACTTTTTTTTCTTTGGTTACTACCAGAATCCATGTGTTAATTTCATAGTTTTGATGTCTTCACTATTATGCTACAATGTAGAAAAATCAAGAAAAACCCTTGAATGAGTAGGTGTGTCCAAACTACTGACTGGTACTGTATGTTAAGAACAGAACACTGAGTACTGAAACCTGACCTGAAGTTCCCATGTAATATTCCCAACATCTCCACAGACCGTACCTTGGCCCCACAACCACTAATACTGACTCTCTCGCTCTCTCGCTCTCTGCATACCTAACCCAAAGAGTGTTTTGCTAAATGCCTAAAAATGTAAATATATTTCCAGGGCTCCAGCGAAGGAGGCGGCAGAGGAGGAGTATGACTCTGGTATTGAAGAGGAGAACTGGCCCAGACAGATGGACGCAGCAACTAACAACTGATCTGATCCACCTTAACTTTTTTACTGACACTCCTTTTTAAGAACCGCTATATTATCTACACACAGTGCAATCTAGAATCATTAGAACACCTTGTAGAATCTTTTTGGAAGCCAGTTGTGGGTTCCTTGAATTCCAGCCCCTGAGACCTTGTGGAGCCCACTACTGAAACTACAGCTTGATGAAACTGTTTCTAGACCTTTTCTCTCTCTCTCTCTGTGTTTTCATAAGGAACAACTAGGATGTGAGATCTGTAAATACCTGTTGATCGTGTGAATCAAATGGTAGTTGTTTAGTTATGAATGAAGGGCCACTAACAACATGGACCTTTTTATTTTATTTTATATAGTATATATATTTTCCATCTTTGGGGATTGCCTTTTATCTATCTTAAGAGAATGCCATTTTTATTCTAAATGATTTTAAATAGGTGATTGTGTTCTTTCCTATTGGGTTGTGATGATGGCAGGTTGAAGTGGCAAAGGAAACACGACATGAATGGGATCAGCCAGGGAAACACGACATGAATGGGATCAGCCAGGGAAACACGACATGAATGGGATCGGCCAGGGAAACACGACATGAATGGGATCAGCCAGGGAAACACGACATGAATGGGATCGGCCAGGGAAACACGACATGAATGGGATCGGCCAGGGAAACACGACATGAATGGGATCAGCCAGGGAAACACGACATGAATGGGATCAGCCAGGGAAACACGACATGAATGGGATCAGCCAGGGAAACACGACATGAATGGGATCAGCCAGGGAAACACGACATGAATGGGATCAGCCAGGGAAACACGACATGAATGGGATCAGCCAGGGAAACACATAACATGAATGGGATCAGCCAGGGAATCAAGTATAACATGAATGGGATCAGCCAGGGAATCAAGTATAACATGAATGGGACATTATATTGTAGACTTGAAGACATGTTCTGTTTTAGTATCTTCAATGTTACATAACGATATACAACTAGTGGGACGGCAGGGTAGCCTAGTGGTTAGAGTGGAGGGGCGGCAGGTAACCTAGTGGTTAGAGTGGAGGGGCGGCAGGTAGCCTAGTGGTTAGAGTGGAGGGGCGGCAGGGTATCCTAGTGGTTAGAGTGGAGGGGTGGGAGGTAACCTAGTGGTTAGAGTGTAGGGGCGGCAGGGTAGCCTAGTGGTTAGAGTGAAGGGGCGGCAGGTAGCCTAGTGGTTAGAGTGGAGTGGAGGGGCGGCAGGTAGGCTAGTGGTTAGAGTGGAGGGGCGGCAGGGTAGTCTAGTGGTTAGAGTGGAGGGGCGGCAGGGTAGCCTAGTGGTTAGAGTGGAGGGGCGGCAGGGTAGCCTAGTGGTTAGAGTGGAGGGGCGGCAGGGTAGTCTAGTGGTTAGAGTGGAGGGGCGGCAGGGTAGTCTAGTGGTTAGAGTGGAGGGGCGGCAGGGTAGTCTAGTGGTTACAGTGGAGGGGCGGCATGGTAGTCTAGTGGTTAGATCGTTGGACTAGTAACTTAAAGGTTGCAAGTTCGAATCCCCCGAGCTGACAAGGTACAAATCTGTCATTCTGCCCCTGAACAAGGCAGTTAACCCACTGTTCCTAGGCTGTCATTGAAAATAAGAATTTGTTCTGAATTGACTTGCCTGGTTAAAGGTTAAAAATATATATAATAATCCCCTGACTGTCACCGACAGACCTGGGTTCAAATACTATTTGAAATTGTTTACGAAATACTTTGCCACTTGCTTTACCCTGCTTGAAGTGCCATGTAAGAGAAAGGAGGGATACCTAGTCAGTTACTGACTGTCTTCAACTGAAATGTGTCTTAACCCTGAATCAGAGATGTGGGGTGGGGTGGGGGGGGGGGGGGGGCTGCAGTAATCGACATCCACCGAGAACAGTGGGTTAGCTGTCTTGCTCAGTTAGGGGCAGAATGACAGATTTATACCTTGGTCAGCTCAGGGATTCAATCCAGCAACCTTTTGGCCCAAAGCTCTAACCACTAGGCTACCTGCCGCCCCTCCACTCTAACCACTAGGCTACCTGCCTGCTCTAACCACTAGGCTACCTGCCTGCTCTAACCACTAGGCTACCTGCCTGCTCTAACCACTAGGCTACCTGCCGCCCCTACACTCTAACCACTAGGCTACCTGCCGCCCCTCCACTCTAACCACTAGGCTACCCTGCCGCCCCTCCACTCTAACCACTAGGCTACCTGCCGCCCCTCCACTCTAACCACTAGGCTACCTGCCGCCCCTCCACTCTAACAACTAGGCTACCTGCCGCCCCTCCACTCTAACCACTAGGCTACCTGCCGCCCCTCCACTCTAACCACTAGGCTACCTGCCGCCCCTCCACTCTAACCACTAGGCTACCTGCCGCCCCTCCACTCTAACCACTAGGCTACCTAGCAGTTTACCTGCTGGTGGTGAAGGAGACCAGACTACAGAGGTAAAGAGGGAGTTTACCTGCTGGTGGTGAAGGAGACCAGACTACAGAGGTAAAGAGAGAGTTTACCTGCTGGTGGTGAAGGAGACCAGACTACAGAGGTAAAGAGGGAGTTTACCTGCTGGTGGTGAAGGAGACCAGACTACAGAATGAGTTTACCTGCTGGTGGTGAAGGAGACCAGACTACAGAGGTAAAGAGGGAGTTTACCTGCTGGTGGTGAAGGAGACCAGACTACAGAGGGAGTTTACCTGCTGGTGGGGAAGGAGACCAGACTACAGAGGTAAAGAGGGAGTTTACCTGCTGGTGGTGAAGGAGACCAGACTACAGAGGTAAAGAGGGAGTTTACCTGCTGGTGGTGAAGGAGACCAGACTACAGAGGTAAAGAGGGAGTTTACCTGCTGGTGGTGAAGGAGACCAGACTACAGAGGTAAAGAGGGAGTTTACCTGCTGGTGGTGAAGGAGACCAGACTACAGAGGTAAAGAGGGAGTTTACCTGCTGGTGGTGAAGGAGACCAGACTACAGAGGGAGTTTACCTGCTGGTGGTGAAGGAGACCAGACTACAGAGGTAAAGAGGGAGTTACCTGCTGGTGGTGAAGGAGACCAGACTACAGAGGTAAAGAGGGAGTTTACCTGCTGGTGGTGAAGGAGACCAGACTACAGAGGGAGTTTACCTGCTGGTGGGGAAGGAGACCAGACCACAGAGGTAAAGAGGGAGTTTACCCAAAAGGCCTTTGTAGATGAACACTTACAAATGTATCTTTCTGCACATATAAAGTGAGGCCTAACCGACCATTTGGTACGAGGTGTAATAGTGGGGGAGTGACTTGGCATCTGTTATAAAGCGCAAGGATGCATGATAAACATAGTCCAGTCTCTGTCAGACAGAGGAGGCTGCATGATAAACAGAGTCCAGTCTCTGTCAGACAGAGGAGGCTGCATGATAAACAGAGTCCAGTCTCTGTCAGACAGAGGAGGCTGCATGATAAACAGAGTCCAGTCTGTGTTAGACAGAGGAGGCTGCATGATAAACAGATTCCAGTCTCTGTCAGACAGAGGAGGCTGCATGATAAACAGAGTCCAGTCTCTGTAAGACAGAGGAGGCTGCATGATAAACAGAGTCCAGTCTCTGTAAGACAGAGGAGGCTGTATGATAAAGAGTACAGTCTCTGTAAGACAGAGGAGGCTGCATGATAAACAGAGTCCAGTCTCTGTCAGACAGAGGAGGCTGCATGATAAACAGAGTCCAGTCTCTGTAGGACAGAGGAGGCTGCATGATAAACAGAGTCCAGTCTCTGTCAGAGAGAGGAGGCTGTATGATAAACAGAGGAGGCTGCATGATAAACAGAGTCCAGTCTCTGTAAGACAGAGGAGGCTGCTTGATAAACAGAGGAGGCTGCATGATAAACATAGTCCAGTCTCTGTAAGACAGAGGAGGCTGCATGATATACAGAGTCTCTGTAAGACAGAGGAGGCTGCATGATAAACAGAGTCCAGTCTCTGTAAGACAGAGGAGGCTGCATGATAACAGAGTCCAGTCTCTGTAAGACAGAGGAGGCTGCATGATAAACAGAGTCCCGTCTCTGTCAGACAGAGGAGGCTGCATGATAAACAGAGTCCAGTCTCTATAAGACAGAGGAGGCTGCATGATAAACATAGTCCAGTCTCTGTAAGACTGAGGAGGCTGCATGATAAACAGAGTCCAGTCTCTGTAAGACAGAGGAGGCTACATGCACATACAACAAGTCACCATAATCAATAACAGAGAGAAAAATGCTCTGAACAACCTTCTTTTTAGTCATAAGCGGGAAGCCAGCCTTATTACGAAAATAAAAAAACTATTGCAAGCTTTGTCACAAGATTACCTACATGAACTTTAAAGGACAACTTGTCATCCAATATTGGTAGGATGACACTTTTTCAATGGATAAGCCACCAGATGTGAAAATGCTAACCTTCTCATAGTTCTAGCTCTGTTATTAAAGGTCATGAATTTAGTTTTTTGTACATTTAAGACCAGTTTGAGACCATAAAGGGAGGCCTGCAGTGAAAAGCAGTGTGGAGCTCTTCAACAGCCAGAACCAGAGAAGGAGCACATGAATATACGACTGTATCATCTGTATATACAGTTGAATATACAGTTGAAGTCGGGCGTTTACATACACCTTAGCCAAATGCATTTAAACTCAGTTTTTCACAATTCCTGACATTTAATCCTCGTAAAAAATTCCCTGTCTTAGGTCAGTTAGGAGCACCACTTTATTTTAAGAATGTGAAATGTCAGAATAATAGTAGAGAGAATTATTTATTTCAGCCTTTATTTCCTTCATCATATTCCCAGTGGGTCAGAAGTTTACATACACTCATTTAGTATTTGGTAACATTGCCTTTAAATTGTTTAACTTGGGTCAAACGTTTTGGGTAGCCTTCCACAAGCTTCCCACAATAAGTAGGGTGAATTTTGGCCCATTCCTCCTGACAGAGCTGGTGTAACGGAGTCAGGTTTGTAGGTCTCCAGTTCTGCCCACAAATTTTATATTGGATTGAGGTCAGGGCTTTGTGATGGCCACTCCAATACCTTGACTTTGTTGTCCTTAAGCCGTTTTGCCACAACTTTGGAAGTATGCTTGGGGTCATTGTCCATTTGGAAGACCCATTTGCGAACAAGCTTTAACTTCCTGACTGATGTCTTGAGATGTTGCTTCAATATATCCACATAATTTTCCTCCCTCATGATGCCATCTATTTTGTGAAGTGCACCAGTCCCTCCTGCAGCAAAGCACCCACACAACATGATGCTGCCACGGTGTTCTTCGGCTTGCAAGCCTCCCCCTTTTTCCTCCAAACATAACGATGGTCATTATGGCCAACAGTTCTATTTTTGTTTCATCAGACCAGAGGACATTGCTCCAAAAAGTACGATTTTTGTCCCCATGTGCAGTTGCAAACCATAGTCTGGCTTTTTTATGGCGGTTTTGGAGCAGTGGGTTCTTCCTTGCTGAGCGGCCTTTGAGGTTATGTCAATATAGGTCTCGTTTTACTGTGGATATAGATACTTTTGTACCTGTTTCCTCCAGCATCTTTACAATGTCATTTGCTGTGGTTCTGGGATTGATTTGCACTTTTCGCACCAAAGAACGTTCATCTCTAGGACACAGAACTTGTCTCCTTCCTGAGCGGTAATGACGGCTGTGTAGTCCCATGGTGTTTATACTTGCATACTATTGTTTGTACAGATTAACGTGGTACCTTCAGGCATTTGGAAATTGCTCCCAAGAATGAACCAGACTTGTGGAGGTCTACAATTTTTTTTCTGAGGTCTTGGCTGATTTATTTAGATTTTCCCATGATGTCAAGCAAAGAGGCTCCGAGTTTGAAGGTATGCCTTGAAATACATCCACAGGTACACCTCCAATTGACTCAAATGATGTCGATTAGCCTATCAGAAGCTTCTAAAGCCATGACATCATTTTCTGGAATTTTCCAAGCTATTTAAAGGCACAGTCAACTTAGTGTATGTAAACTTCTGACCCACTGGAATTGTGATACAGTGAATTATAAGTGAAATAAGGAGCTCATGACACGCCACAGGGAGAGGGCCCTGAGGGAACTCATGACACGCCACAGGGAGAGGGCCCTGAGGGAACTCATGACATGCCACAGCTAAATATGAACCAGTAGGGTTTGTTTTTCTGCTTAGTACTGTAGTTATAGAGATGCATGTGTAGCAACATAGTAACATTTTTAATGGGTCATGTTCAGTAGGGCACACCGTAGCAGAACAGTTTTAATGGGTCATGTTCAGTAGGGCACACCGTAGCAGAACATTTTTAATGGGCTATGTTCAGTAGGGCACACCGTAGCAGAACAGTTTTAATGGGTCATGTTCAGTAGGGCACACCGTAGCAGAACATTTTTAATGGGCTATGTTCAGTAGGGCACACCGTAGCAGAACAGTTTTAATGGGTCATGTTCAGTAGGGCACACCGTAGCAGAACATTTTTAATGGGCTATGTTCAGTAGGGCACACCGTAGCAGAACAGTTTTAATGGGTCATGTTCAGTAGGGCACACCGTAGCAGAACATTTTTAATGGGCTATGTTCAGTAGGGCACACCGTAGCAGAACAGTTTTAATGGGTCATGTTCAGTAGGGCACACCGTAGCAGAACATTAATGGGCTATGTTCAGTAGGGCACACCGTAGCAGAACATTAATGGGCTATGTTCAGTAGGGCACACCGTAGCAGAACATTAATGGGCTATGTTCAGTAGGGCACACCGTAGCAGAACAGTTTTAATGGGTCATGTTCAGTAGGGCACACCGTAGCAGAACATTTTTAATGGGCTATGTTCAGTAGGGCACACCGTAGCAGAACATTTTTAATGGGCTATGTTCAGTAGGGCACACCGTAGCAGAACATTAATGGGCTATGTTCAGTAGGGCACACCGTAGCAGAACATTTTTAATGGGCTATGTTCAGTAGGGCACACCGTAGCAGAACATTTTTAATGGGCTATGTTCAGTAGGGCACACCGTAGCAGAACATTAATGGGCTATGTTCAGTAGGGCACACCGTAGCAGAACAGTTTTAATGGGTCATGTTCAGTAGGGCACACCGTAGCAGAACATTTTTAATGGGCTATGTTCAGTAGGGCACACCGTAGCAGAACATTTTTAATGGGCTATGTTCAGTAGGGCACACCGTAGCAGAACATTTTTAATGGGCTATGTTCAGTAGGGCACACCGTAGCAGAACATTTTTAATGGGCTATGTTCAGTAGGGCACACCGTAGCAGAACAGTTTTAATGGGCTATGTTCAGTAGGGCACACCGTAGCAGAACATTTTTAATGGGCTATGTTCAGTAGGGCACACCGTAGCAGAACATTTTTAATGGGTCATGTTCAGTAGGGCACACCGTAGCAGAACATTAATGGGCTATGTTCAGTAGGGCACACCGTAGCAGAACATTAATGGGCTATGTTCAGTAGGGCACACCGTAGCAGAACAGTTTTAAAGTGCAGGCAGTCCCATGTTTCAGTCCATTTATGAACACACAGCCGTGGTTTTAACACCACATTTGAATATAGGTTTACCATGTATTTAAAAGAGAAAAGCTTGATTTGTGCTGGATTAATTTGTGAGTAAACTTATTTTTCACCAGATTGCACCTTCTTGACTTTTTCCACATGCATTCACAATCCAAGACATGCTGCGGGAACTTTGGTGACTGATGTATTTTCTAAACTTCCCGCATTGGCCGGGATGTGTCAATGTGTACTTTATACATGCATAATCTAGGAGCAGAATTACAGGTTTACCTAAAAAAAAAAAATGTTTTTTTAAATTCACAAAATCCCTAGTGTGAACAAGACTGTGAATAAAGATGACTGAAGATCCCCATGTTTAAATGTAGTATAAAGCCAATGTTTATTTGACAGAATGGTCATCATTTGTGACCCCCCCCATCCTTATATGAAGTACAACAATTTACTCTAGCAACATGGAAATAAAACGAATAAAAGTATGAGTGTGATGAACATAGACCTACGTAAAACATTAAACTTAACCTATCAAGTCCTCCCGACATTTCATTCATCTCAGATCAAAGCTTTAAAAAACATTATCTAAGAAAAACATTACAAATCTGACAGAGTATTTAAAAAGTTCTGTAGGCGTTGACACATCTAGACACAGACAACAGAAGAAGAAAAAAACTAACAAAGACCTCACGGGCCAGAGTGATTCAGGATCGATGCAGTAGTTCTGGAAAACCTCAGAGCTAGAACACAGTGGCACCGAGAGACACTGGGGTTCTGATACATTATATTCAGGTGTTAAAAACATTTCCTTCCATCTAGACATGTACAGGGTACAGAAACCATGAAACTCAAGCCAGAAAGGTGTCTCAGCTGGATGACTCAGGGAAAGGTTCTGTCTGATCCCTCAGCTCAGAGATTAGTGACAGTAGAGTTTAGATGTCTTGACAGATTTGGAAGCTTTTGAGAGAAATCGCTGTGGAGGAGAATAGAGAGATTAAAAACTGGAACCGCACATACAGTAGCTCAAAATACAAGAATTCAAAAAAGTCCAGTCTGTCTTGGAGATAAGTGGGGGTGGGGGGGAAATAATGTAGAATTAAGCGGAACATCCCTTTTAGTTTTTCGCCCATCACTTGCACATTTTTTCAGATGCAATTGGCACATTTTCAAAACTCGTGTAAAGAAATCTAAACTGATAACACTTGTAATTCCCCCCCCCCCCATCTTAGGTTCAGAGTCTTTGCACAATCATTTGCATTTCACTCACCTTTCACCACAGTCATTCATACAAAATGTAAGTTCAGTGAAACGTCATGAGAACAGTTAGTTTAGTCCCCAACACATCAGATAATGATAGTCTCACCATTTGTCATTTTAAAACTACCATTTAATCCAATAGCAGACAAAATACAAGATACACTTTTCAAAAATTGTTATTTTGACATGCTGAAGAATAGATGGTATATTTTTTTTTACCCCCATACAGTATTTGACTAGAACTTGACAATTATATATTTTTTTATAAATATGTATCCAAATGGCAGGTTGTGAGCATGTTAAGGAATATTTCAGTCTTAGTTTCATTGTTGTTATATAGTACATACTGTATATAGGACAAATGATCAGAAGAGGTATTGTAAAGCAGTCAGCTACTGTAAAAAAATTATAAACAGCCTGGCGTTACGCCATTTCTGCCCCATGCAACACTAAACAAGATCACCTTCCCAACAGGACTTTGTCAACCGATACGGTAATCACACAACCTCTGCTGGAAATGCATCCGCTTTCAGTGACATTCAGGCGAGTTGGAATATATTATGTACAACCCAGGTGTGTTTCACCAGTACAGTGTACACAAATTCTAAAAATGGTAGCATAGTGTTGACTGCCCACTGTGTCCTACTGAAGCACTCTGGCTGGTTGAGGAGGATGTAGAATTTACAGCCACATCCATATATCATATGATTTTTTTACCTTCCAACAAATTTGTCAAATTGATACATAAAAAAAAGGTAAAAATTTAGACTTTTAGTGTTCAAGCATTTATCAAACTATATCATGTTAAACTTAAAATAGGCACGTCATAATCAGTTGAGCAGTTTGATTAGGACAACAATAAGAACTAAATGTAAAGTGAATATCGCATTTTGAAAAGCAGATACTCAAAGATTGAATATGTAGCCAACCTGAAAGTGATTTGGTGCAGTGAACAAAGCGATTGTTTGAAAAATGTGCGTAGTTAAAACATGAGCCGTTTTAATGTGCTGTTTGAGTCGTGAAAATTACACCAAAGTGATAAAATGAAACTTCCCATAAAGTGTGTGTAGAACAAAAGCCAGCAGATTAATGTTAAAGAGGATAGAAGACATTGAACAAACATGGATGGGTGACAATGGTTTAAACATAGTCTATTGCAGCCGTTTCACCTGAATATAAAATCATTTCTAGTTAACAATAAAGTCCCTTAATGTTATTGTTTTTCAATTAAAAATTGTCAAAAAGAAAACAAAAAATAGCTTCTTCGCAAAGAGCAATTTCACAAGCAAGAATTTTGCCAGGACTGTCTGGGAGTTGTCTGAGTGGGGAATCCAAAAACTAGCCGTTATTGGCTGAGAGGTTTGGAACACTCTTATGGGGTCTATCTACTGATCACATTTGGTGAGGTGTGGGGGGGGGATATTGAATAAATGTGAGGCCATATTAAAACAGACCCCCCCCAACCACCCAGTCCAGTTCAACAAAGTGTTTGTTTGGTCTTCAATAAATTGTAAAAATTGCTCCTCACAAGACGGTTAGGCCAACCGAACCAGACCAGGCTCTGTTGCACTCTTGGTTAGCCATTTAGCATGTTGAGCCTCACTGTTATGGAGTTTCAATAAAACGTTCCTTCATTCAGACCTGGCAATAGAGGTGGATTCAATGTTGACAAAAATCCTTCTAAAATAGAATGTAGAGTTAGATGGGGGTCTCCTGAGTGCCGCAGTAGTCTAAGGCACTGCATCTCAGTGCTAGAGGCGTCACTACAGACCCTGGTTTGATTCCACGCTGTATCACAACCGGCCGTGATTGGGAGTCCCAGAGGCCACCATTGTAAATACGAATTTGTTCTTAAAAACGGACTTGCCCAGTTAAATACATTTTTAAAATGGTCACAGAGGAAAGGAACAGTCTAGTCCAGGTGTCCACGATAGCATGCTAAGCTTTCACATAGACATATTACCACTCTGTTACAGACTGTTGAATAGAAAACCCGGTGCTATTCTCTCACTGGACACACAGAAAGACATCGCCACTCATCTTTGATTGGCTTGTGTGTTGCTGGGTCGATGATTGGTTGGTTGGGTAGGTGATAACCTAGGAAATGGGGTTGGAAATTACCGAAAATTCAGAATAGGTGCTGGCGACAGAGTTAACGCTGATGTTACGGTGTGAGGCGGGGCTTTGGGCCGGGTTTCTTAACACACCGCTCAGAGCCGGTCCGTTCAGGTGGGAGATGTTCTCTTTGTTCCTCTCCACCGTACGGAGGGTTCTTCCAACACAACTTGGGGTCCTCAGAGGAAGCTATCAGGGTGGTGATAGAGAAGAGAGAGTTCATTTCTTAAAGCCATAAAAACAATTTTATTTATTTATTCTAAAACGTAATTCTCTGTGCTTGAACACAGACGCTTAAGTGCACTACTAACCTTGCTGGCAGACATGGGTAGTCTGAGGACCGGAGACTGACACAAGGTTCCTCCGAAGGCAGAACGTAAGGTGCTGTTAGGAGTAGAGCCGTAGATACTGCTAGTGGCATTGAGCTAAGAGAACGAAAAAATAAACAAACACATTAAGTCACAATGAATTTATTGTAGAGAACAATAAAGTACTTCAGTCCTCACATTTTAAATTCTTTTTAAAAATAAATGCTGAATTATGAATAAACTAAAACTGACAATGGTAATATATTTCTAAAATTTTAAAACAGCTTGAATTTGATCCCCCCCCCCAAAAAAACCACAATAGTGACCAATAAATTAAAATGAAAACAAAAAGAACAGGTGATTTGACCTTTCTTGCTTTGCCAGGAGTAGGTGTCCCTGCAAGGCGTCTTTTGGAGGGGGTTCGTTGAGCAGTACCATACAGCAGGTCATGTTCAATCTGCTGGTTCTTCTTCAGTTGCTGTTTCACAGATCACAGTCAATATTCTCATCCGAACCAGATTCACTCATTACTGGGGAAGTAGTTAAGAGGTCTCTGTTTGAATACTTTTGGCCCCCCCACCCCTCCTCCTCACTGATCCGATTACAACATGATTGGGGATTGATTAAGTTAACGTTAATTTAATTGCGTCTGATCAATGATTAGCTCAAGGAAGGAAGGAAGCACACATTAAGAGCATTGAGGCCTTTAAAAATCGTACCCTCTCATTCTTCCCTCTCTCCTTCTCCAGCCACAGTAGTTCCCACTGCTCCTGTACATAGTGGAGAAACCTCTGTCCATTAACCAGGAACTCTCTGTACTGCTCCTCTTCCCATAGATCTACCTGGGTCTTCAGGCTCTTCTCCAACTGGAACACACGAGAGAACATGCTTCAAGTTAATATGCCTGCAAATAAAAAATAAATTTAAAAACAGCAAGAAATATAGAACCAAAAACAAGCCAGTATTCAGACAGACCGTTGGGTAGAGGAACTAACCAATGAACATTCAGATCGCAACTTATCCTGACCTTTGGCAGGCTTTTCTGCAGGTCGGCCCTCTGCTTCTCCTCTTTGAGTAGGTTCCCTCCTCGGTTGTTGAATCTAGAAGGATCCGTCACCTTTTTCTGCGGAGAGTTGAACCTTGTGTTTAGAATACAGTCACTTGAAAAACACACGAAGGGCAGGACCAAATAGTTGGCTCAAATGGCACAAAAGATACAGGAAAGATCAATGTAATCTTACAGTGTGATTTACTATGAAACTTTGACAATATGTATTATTTCGTTTGCACCAGAAATTGTTGTTGTTGTTGTCTAATATCTGTAAACAAGAACACGTCTCATATTCATCAGTAAAATGCTCGCCTCCAGTTGTAGGAACAGAGTCCAGCTGTCTTGCCACCTGGTTACTCCTTCAAACAACTCCCTGTGGTCCTCGTAGTGCTTCTTCAGACTCAGCAGCTCTGCCTCGTGTAGGTTCAGCAGCTCCACGGTGAAGTCAACTGAGGGGAGACATTTATTGTACCAAATCTCACTAGGACAACCAGGATTGTGTTCACACGTTCATCGCTGCAGCTGTACATAGTCGATCGGTAAATAGCCCACCCATTTTTACCTACCTCATCCTGTTTATATTTATTTACTTTTCTGCTCTTTTGCACACCAATATCTCTACCTGTACATGACCATCTGATCATTTATCAGAACTTGAGAACTTGTTCTCAACTAGCCTACCTGGTTAAATAAAGGTGTTCTCAACTAGCCTACCTGGTTAAATAAAGGTGTTCTCAACTAGCCTACCTGGTTAAATAAAGGTGTTCTCAACTAGCCTACCTGGTTAAATAAAGGTGTTCTCAACTAGCCTACCTGGTTAAATAAAGGTGTTCTCAACTAGCCTCCCTGGTTAAATAAAGGTGTTCTCAACTAGCCTCCCTGGTTAAATAAAGGTGTTCTCAACTAGCCTACCTGGTTAAATAAAGGTGTTCTCAACTAGCCTACCTGGTTAAATAAAGGTGTTCTCAACTAGCCTACCTGGTTAAATAAAGGTGTTCTCAACTAGCCTACCTGGTTAAATAAAGGTGTTCTCAACTAGCCTACCTGGTTAAATAAAGGTGTTCTCAACTAGCCTACCTGGTTAAATAAAGGTGTTCTCAACTAGCCTACCTGGTTAAATAAAGGTGATCTCAACTAGCCTACCTGGTTAAATAAAGGTGTTCTCAACTAGCCTACCTGGTTAAATAAAGGTGTTCTCAACTAGCCTACCTGGTTAAATAAAGGTGAAATAAAATAAAAAAATAGTCACCAAATGGAAGAAATCTGGCTGAAACAAGGTGGAACAATCTGTACTACCGTCCAATTAGAAACGTGTATTTTAGCAGTCCGTCGTAAAATGTGTTGCTACAGTGTACCCTAATGAACGACACCTCCCAGTACATTACGGCCAAAAAGGTACAACTAATAAATAGACACGGCAATAGAAGAAGCCAAACGACAACTGACCGTCATAGTAGGGTGTGAAGGCCCGTCTCTGCGCCAGGCTGTAGAAACATCTCTCCCAGAACAGAGCCACCTCGGCCCTGATGGCTTCTATCACATTCTTCATGTTCTTCATTTTCAGCTCATCCAGGCGCCGGCACTCTGCTTCTAACTGCAAGAAGGAACTCTCAAATGTCAATCAGTAAAAATAAAAATATATATTAAAAAATATATAATTAAAAAAAAAAAAAAAAACGATAAATTACAGTTCTGACACTCCTTAGTGATAAGATACTATTCAGGCTATGATTGGTTATAGGCTTTCTGAAAGCATCGCCCTGCCACTGTAAAACATGTATGGTAACAAGTTAAATTAATGTAATTCAACATTTTCCTGAATATAACTGAGCCCCTTGCATCTTCCACTATACCAAAGACTTTTAGGCCTCTAAATTTCACTGCAAGTATGTCCATATCTGATCAGCTTGACAGGTTAGGTTCATAATTACAAGAAGAGTGCCATAGCTGTGAGAAATACAAAATAAATGTTAAAAAAAAAAAATGCTCACAGCGTCCATGTTTCTCTTCCTGGACTGGACCATGTGATCAGACATGCCCTCTCGTTCCTCCTGGAGGACCTGCAGTCTCTCCCACAGCTCCTGGATCTTACTGCGGTAGGAGTTACACACCAACTCATTCTCGGTCTTACGATCCTCCAGCTGAGAATTACACAACAAGACCGTCAAGGAAATACCATTCATATAAATGTACACGTACTGTAGCTACATCATTAGGACACTAGGAGTATCAAATGTATAATGTTCAGATAGAAAAGACGTTACGTAGAACAAACATTCCCCCCTGACGTAGAAAGACGTTACGTAGAACAAACATTCCCCCCTGACGTAGAAAGACGTTACGTAGAACAAACATTCCCCCCTGACGTAGAAAGACGTTACGTAGAACAAACATTCCCCCCTGACGTAGAAAGACGTTACGTAGAACAAACATTCCCCCCTGACGTAGAAAGACGTTACGTAGAACAAACATTCCCCCCTGACGTAGAAAGACGTTACGTAGAACAAACATTCCCCCCTGACGTAGAAAGACGTTACGTAGAACATTCCCCTCTGACGTAGAAAGACGTTACGTAGAACAAACATTCCCCTCTGACGTAGAAAGACGTTATGTAGAACAAACATTCCCCTCCGACGTAGAATAAAGAATCACGACGGACTCTATTCACGACGTAACGGAACAGACTTGGTTCCTGACCTGTCCCAGCAGCAGTCGGAGAGCTGTGATGTTGTCGCCGGATAGACAGAAGGCCTCCTCGTCCTCACACACCACGTCCCTCTCAAAGCTGGTGTCTGGCAGCTGGTCCAGCTCCTCCATACACACAATGATCCGACGCTTGATACCCACAAACTCACCGTGGCGACGATCCTGGAACATACAATGGAGAGAGAGAGACTAAGTTGAGGATTATGCTATCTTGATGTCATTTGACGTTCATTCAGACAAACCCTCTCCAGGCTTACGTATCCTTGTTCAAACCTACGTGGATAGAAGGCTTACTTGCCGTTAAACTAAGGGGTAACTACACCCCAGCATTTGATCACCACATGGCTATATTCAAACATAAGAGCTACAAATGCACCTCAAAAGTAACTTAAGAGTCTTGGGCCCACCATAAAATCGACGCGTTTTGAACTTTAACCCCCTTTTAAAAAAACGTGTGTCTGAGCTAAAGACTTCTGGGTTGCACCATTGGGATTCAACTACTTCCGCAGACATAGATAATCAACAGACGTGTGATGAACGGGGGGGCGGAGCTAAAGCGGTGTTTGTGAGACAAGGGCAGATCCCAAAGGGGCCCCGGGTAATTTATACAAAACAGTATGTAGAGTCCAAAATGGTTTGAGCTACAAACTATTCAAATGGGTGGATAGAGAATGACAAGCTGAGACTCACAAAACACCTAACATGCTTTTCTCTACGACTGTCTATACTGTAAGGGGTTCTTCTACATAGATCATAGGAAATCCCAGGACAAAGTGTCTATAATACTGTAAGGGGTTCTTCTACATAGATCATAGGAAATCCCAGGTCATAGTGTCTATAATACTGTAAGGGGTTCTTCTACATAGACCATAGGAAATCCCAGGTCATAGTGTCTATAATACTGTAAGGGGTTCTTCTACATAGAAGATCATAGGAAATCCCAGGACATAGTGTCTATAATACTGTAATTAGCTCACAGTTGCCGTTAAACTACAAACAGTTGTCACTGACCAGTCGGGATATTCATTTCCCACTGAACAAACCATTTCTGTATTTACAGGATTCATAGAAATTATTTTTTATCCGGTTTTTGCTTTGGATCTCAATTAAAAAACTCATGAATGCAACAGTTTATGTCCAATAGTTGTGTGTTCTACTTGGAGCCCTGGTTGTCCTTTTTAAAGAACATGGTAAAACACCTCATTGTGAGGCTCAATATAAAGGCTGGACATGAAGATAAATGAAAGGACAATTTTTTCTGTGGTCTCAGGACTGATAGGGTTAAGTTACAGCCCCAGTCACTGAGAATTTCTGATTTTCTATTAAGCAACTTGTGATCCGTATTTAATTTCAGAGTCTGTGAGTACAATTTTATGGCCCTGAATTTTCCCATTTCAGAGCCACAAACTGACCAATGAAAAACTCCTGGTGGTAAAAATACTGGCTACATTCTAGGAAAATGATGAACAATGAAGCATTACATGCCTTCTCTTTAGTGAGATCGTTGAGGTAAGAGCGATAGCTGTCCAGTTGCTCCAGGGAAGGGACCATGTCCATGTCGATACAGAAGGGGACTGAACACATGATGTCACACAGCTCCCGGTCCTGCTTGGACAGTCTCTTCAGCTCCTTAACCCTCTGACTCTTCTGTTTCATAATCACCTCCAGGCGTGACCTGATGTCCTTCTCCAGCTGCAGCATGGTCCTCCCCTCGTCCTCCTATAAAACACATCAAGACGGGTTGAGAGGAACGTTAGCAAGCTGCAGCAGGGTCCTCCTATAAAAACACATCAAGATGGGTTGAGAGGAACGTTAGCAAGCTGCAGCAGGGTCCTCCTATAAAACACATCAAGACGGGTTGAGAGGAACGTTAGCAAGCTGCAGCAGGGTCCTCCTATAAAAACACATCAAGACGGGTTGAGAGGAACGTTAGCAAGCTGCAGCAGGGTCCTCCTATAAAACACATCAAGACAGGTTGAGAGGAATGTTAGCAAGCTGAAGCAGGGTCCTCCTATAAAAACACATCAAGACGGGTTGAGGGGAACGTTAGCAAGCTGCAGCAGGGTCCTCCTATAAAAACACATCAAGACGGGTTGAGAGGAACGTTAGCAAGCTGCAGCAGGGTCCTCCTATAAAACACATCAAGACGGGTTGAGGGGAACGTTAGCAAGCTGCAGCAGGGTCCTCCTATAAAACACATCAAGACGGGTTGAGAGGAACGTTAGCAAGCTGCAGCAGGGTCCTCCTATAAAACACATCAAGACGGGTTGAGAGGAACGTTAGCAAGCTGCAGCAGGGTCCTCCTATAAAAACACATCAAGACGGGTTGAGAGGAACGTTAGCAAGCTGCAGCAGGGTCCTCCTATAAAACACATCAAGACGGGTTGAGAGGAACGTTAGCAAGCTGCAGCAGGGTCCTCCTATAAAACACATCAAGACGGGTTGAGAGGAACGTTAGCAAGCTGCAGCAGGGTCCTCCTATAAAAACACATCAAGACGGGTTGAGAGGAACGTTAGCAAGCTGCAGCAGGGTCCTCCTATAAAACACATCAAGACGGGTTGAGAGGAACGTTAGCAAGCTGCAGCAGGGTCCTCCTATAAAACACATCAAGACGGGTTGAGGGGAACGTTACCAAAATTTGTAATTCCTTTATTTAAACAGGAAAGGAACATTAAGATCTACATATTTTTGAAGTGAGCCCTGAAAAAAAAATGCAGCATTAAGGTAATGGTGAGCATCTTATTGTGTGTCCCCTCCTCCCCAATTTCATTTCTGCTATGCTTTATCTTGGCCACATCGCAGTTGTAAATGACAACTTATTCTCAACTGACCTACCTGGTTAAATAAAGGTGTTCTCAACTGACCTACCTGGTTAAATAAAGGTGTTCTCAACTGACCTACCTGGTTAAATAAAGGTGTTCTCAACTAGCCTACCTGGTTAAATAAAGGTGTTCTCAACTAGCCTACCTGGTTAAATAAAGGTGTTCTCAACTAGCCTACCTGGTTAAATAAAGGTGTTCTCAACTGACCTACCTGGTTAAATAAAGGTGTTCTCAACTAGCCTACCTGGTTAAATAAAGGTGTTCTCAACTAGCCTACCTGGTTAAATAAAGGTGTTCTCAACTAGCCTACCTGGTTAAATAAAGGTGTTCTCAACTAGCCTACCTGGTTAAATAAAGGTGTTCTCAACTAGCCTACCTGGTTAAATAAAGGTGTTCTCAACTAGCCTACCTGGTTAAATAAAGGTGTTCTCAACTAGCCTACCTGGTTAAATAAAGGTGTTCTCAACTAGCCTACCTGGTTAAATAAAGGTGTTCTCAACTAGCCTCCCTGGTTAAATAAAGGTGTTCTCAACTAGCCTCCCTGGTTAAATAAAGGTGTTCTCAACTAGCCTACCTGGTTAAATAAAGGTGTTCTCAACTAGCCTACCTGGTTAAATAAAGGTGTTCTCAACTAGCCTACCTGGTTAAATAAAGGTGTTCTCAACTAGCCTACCTGGTTAAATAAAGGTGTTCTCAACTAGCCTACCTGGTTAAATAAAGGTGTTCTCAACTAGCCTCCCTGGTTAAATAAAGGTGTTCTCAACTAGCCTCCCTGGTTAAATAAAGGTGTTCTCAACTAGCCTACCTGGTTAAATAAAGGTGTTCTCAACTAGCCTACCTGGTTAAATAAAGGTGTTCTCAACTAGCCTACCTGGTTAAATAAAGGTGTTCTCAACTAGCCTACCTGGTTAAATAAAGGTGTTCTCAACTAGCCTACCTGGTTAAATAAAGGTGTTCTCAACTAGCCTACCTGGTTAAATAAAGGTGTTCTCAACTAGCCTACCTGGTTAAATAAAGGTGTTCTCAACTAGCCTACCTGGTTAAATAAAGGTGTTCTCAACTAGCCTACCTGGTTAAATAAAGGTGTTCTCAACTAGCCTACCTGGTTAAATAAAGGTGTTCTCAACTAGCCTACCTGGTTAAATAAAGGTGTTCTCAACTAGCCTACCTGGTTAAATAAAGGTGTTCTCAACTAGTCTACCTGGTTAAATAAAGGTGTTCTCAACTAGCCTACCTGGTTAAATAAAGGTGTTCTCAACTAGCCTACCTGGTTAAATAAAGGTGTTCTCAACTAGCCTACCTGGTTAAATAAAGGTGTTCTCAACTAGCCTACCTGGTTAAATAAAGGTGTTCTCAACTAGCCTACCTGGTTAAATAAAGGTGTTCTCAACTAGCCTACCTGGTTAAATAAAGGTGTTCTCAACTAGCCTACCTGGTTAAATAAAGGTGTTCTCAACTAGCCTCCCTGGTTAAATAAAGGTGTTCTCAACTAGCCTCCCTGGTTAAATAAAGGTGTTCTCAACTAGCCTACCTGGTTAAATAAAGGTGTTCTCAACTAGCCTCCCTGGTTAAATAAAGGTGTTCTCAACTAGCCTACCTGGTTAAATAAAGGTGTTCTCAACTAGCCTACCTGGTTAAATAAAGGTGTTCTCAACTAGCCTACCTGGTTAAATAAAGGTGTTCTCAACTAGCCTACCTGGTTAAATAAAGGTGTTCTCAACTAGCCTACCTGGTTAAATAAAGGTGTTCTCAACTAGCCTACCTGGTTAAATAAAGGTGTTCTCAACTAGCCTACCTGGTTAAATAAAGGTGTTCTCAACTAGCCTACCTGGTTAAATAAAGGTGTTCTCAACTAGCCTACCTGGTTAAATAAAGGTGTTCTCAACTAGCCTACCTGGTTAAATAAAGGTGTTCTCAACTAGTCTACCTGGTTAAATAAAGGTGTTCTCAACTAGCCTACCTGGTTAAATAAAGGTGTTCTCAACTAGCCTACCTGGTTAACTAAATCAATAATAATAAATATACCTCAAATGGGGATAGTTGAAGCTCAGTACACAGAACATCCAGCTCTTTACGACAGGATTCTATGCTGCTCATCAATCTCTTCCTTAGACTGTCCTCCTCAGCAATCATCATGTCCAGCAAGCCCTGGGTAGAAACGAAAAACACAGGTTACAAGACTGACCCACCGGTAAAAAATAAATAAATTTAAAAAAAGACATATTCAGCAACTCTTGGTAGGACAATGGAAAATCTTTTTTTTTTTTTTAAAGCAACCTCCATTTAACCTAGAAAGAGTTGCTGAATAAATACATCCATCTTCAGTCTGCTCATGCACCTTGGTCTGAAATGAGATTACGAAAGCCCCGTTTCTCTAGTCAAGCGCCCGGGCGGGTATAATTTGTGGAACGTTCCAACAGGAATCTGTTTCCAAAACCGTTGTTAATAAAAGTTGCATAGCGGCATAATAGGAAACCAGGTAGGTGGTGGGACATTTAGTAGTGTTTTTTTTTTTTACCTCACCACATTTATTCAGGGGGGGGGGGGGGGGGGGAGTAAACAAATATGCTTTGCAAAAGAAGCAGAACTCACTTTGATATGTTTCCTAACCACATCAGTCCTTTGTAGTCTCTGATCCTCTGGAATTCCTATTTCCTCCCAGATGTCCTTCAACCGGTTGAGGGCTCGATTCAGACATTCTACCGACTCCGCAGCATGGATTTCACTGTACAGGGAGAGAAAATTAAAAGCAGGTGACAGCATGTCACTTAAATATAAATGCTTCAGCCTGTAACTACGGGAAAGAGTACAGTTTAGGTTCACGCTGTCCATGGATTATTACGGCTCATTTTGTGTGCAAAAGAACAAATGAGCGGAGTAGGTTTTTGTCGAAGGTTTCAAAATTGCAAGTAGCTAACTATGTAGGAAGTTGGCCAAACTTATCTACATAACGTTAAACCGGTTGATTTGACTAAGTATTGGTTTGCCAAAACAGCACAACTAACGTTAGTTAGCTAAACTAGCGACTGCATTTAAAATACATGTCTAACCAGCTCATATTTACATAGCTACTTGTGATAATATACAGTAACGTTGGTGATGGAACTCGTCACTATTATTTTGATATCAAACCAAACAAATGGTGGAGAAACAACAAAACGACTAGCTAGCATGACAAGTAAACTTAGCTATTACCGATAGGTTACGACAGCTAACTTTACAGCAGCATCTTGAGCCAATATGTGACCCTGGTTAGTCTTTGCTAACTAACTAAAGATATTACCCTCGTTGGTTAAGTTGACGAGTGAGCTACTTTACTGTAATTAGCGATCCAGCTAACTGTAGCTAGCTACCGACGTAACATAGCAACAACATACGAAGACATCATCCCAAACACAGAAAATATTTTTTGACCAACCTCCTCCTCATGGTCACGGTCCACCGAAAAAAGCCAACACAGGTTAAATAAATTAAAAAAAAGTGTTGGCTAAAACAGATTTCTTTAATTAAACCACACTGAAACTACATAAAGATGGTAGTTTCAAGCTATATTGAAGCGTCCTCTGTCTGTCCGCTGCTTCCGCGACTCGGTTCAAATTCTTCACCGAAACTCTGCTCCTCTTCCCCATTGGCCGACAGAGAAAACGTCACAAAAACATGTTTCTATGGGCGGAAGTCCTTAATGAATCAAGAGGTCACCTTTTGTACAGGTGATTAAGTGGATCAGAATAGATTAATATTTACCATGATTAAATCATATATATGCAATACCAGTCAAAGGTTGACACACCTTCTCATTCAAGGTTTAAAAAAAAATATATCATATTCATCCATACTGTGTGTGTCCCATCATCGCAGATAATTTATGACAAATGTATAAAGTATATGTTTTATAAACTCATGTGCACCAGCCAGCGAATTAGCCTGAACAATTACTTAATGTCACACTCTTGTGGCGAAGAAATTTAATACACCTAGAATGTACCTACATATTTTCCTAAACTAACTAAACCAGGCTAATACGCTTTCCTGGAGTCATAAATGACCTGCAATGATGCGACACACACAGTATGGACGAATGTTCAGTAGTCAAAGGGATATAAATAGCACTCCTAAAGAAGATGCATTTTTGAGTAAGGTTGTCTCACAACCGGCCGTGATCGGGAGTACCATAGACAATGTAAGCACACTGATCTACCAGGAGATGGCATAATGCCCATTTTATACAGGAATTTATCAACTTAATTACAACGTTACTGTTGAGGCACTAACTACTGTAATTTACTGAAACTAAAAAGGTATTGAGACGTGTTTCAGAACTACACCTCAAAACTGACCTGTGATGTCTTTCCTTTTCATCAACAACTAACGTGATCAGATAGATGATGAGTCAGATAATAACATAACAGAGAAACAGAATGATTGCTGTAACTAGGTGCCTCTTCTTTACTCAGTCATGATAGACTGATGTTGCAATTGTTTGAGGTTTTGATCTTTCTTCCATTCCCACTGACACATTTTCTGGGAAGTAAGAGCATATGTAAAAAATATACTTTATTTTATTTTTTTCCATCACAGACACAAAGATAGAGTCAAGAGTATGATTATGTGACACGTAACACACAACAACTTGTTAAGTAAATAAATAAACATGGAATATGCAAACACCAATAACAAAAATCTAAACATCAACATGTTTAATGTTACCTGATTGTTTCTGGGGAATCATTTTAAATGTAATGACATACAATTACAGTCGCAGGCATTATTGTCCTATTTTCAAGACATAGCAGTGAGGTTAGGCCTACTCCCAAAGCAGGTATACAGTGGCAGAACATAAACAATCTCTGGTACTCCTAGTGAGGGTAGTGCCTCCTCTCTGTAGTCAAGACATAGCAGTGAGGTTAGGCCTACTCCCAAAGCAGGTATACAGTGGCAGAACATAAACAATCTCTGGTACTCCTAGTGAGGGTAGTGCCTCCTCTCTGTAGTCAAGACATAGCAGTGAGGTTAGGCCTACTCCCAAAGCAGGTATACAGTGGCAGAACATAAACAATCTCTGGTACTCCTAGTGAGGGTAGTGCCTCCTCTCTGTAGTCAAGACATAGCAGTGAGGTTAGGCCTACTCCCAAAGCAGGTATACAGTGGCAGAACATAAACAATCTCTGGTACTCCTAGTGAGGGTAGTGCCTCCTCTCTGTAGTCAAGACATAGCAGTGAGGTTAGGCCTACTCCCAAAGCAGGTATACAGTGGCAGAACATAAACAATCTCTGGTACTCCTAGTGAGGGTAGTGCCTCCTCTCTGTAGTCAAGACATAGCAGTGAGGTTAGGCCTACTCCCAAAGCAGGTATACAGTGGCAGAACATAAACAATCTCTGGTACTCCTAGTGAGGGTAGTGCCTCCTCTCTGTAGTCAAGACATAGCAGTGAGGTTAGGCCTACTCCCAAAGCAGGTATACAGTGGCAGAACATAAACAATCTCTGGTACTCCTAGTGAGGGTAGTGCCTCCTCTCTGTAGTCAAGACATAGCAGTGAGGTTAGGCCTACTCCCAAAGCAGGTATACAGTGGCAGAACATAAACAATCTCTGGTACTCCTAGTGAGGGTAGTGCCTCCTCTCTGTAGTCAAGACATAGCAGTGAGGTTAGGCCTACTCCCAAAGCAGGTATACAGTGGCAGAACATAAACAATCTCTGGTACTCCTAGTGAGGGTAGTGCCTCCTCTCTGTAGTCAAGACATAGCAGTGAGGTTAGGCCTACTCCCAAAGCAGGTATACAGTGGCAGAACATAAACAATCTCTGGTACTCCTAGTGAGGGTAGTGCCTCCTCTCTGTAGTCAAGACATAGCAGTGAGGTTAGGCCTACTCCCAAAGCAGGTATACAGTGGCAGAACATAAACAATCTCTGGTACTCCTAGTGAGGGTAGTGCCTCCTCTCTGTAGTCAAGACATAGCAGTGAGGTTAGGCCTACTCCCAAAGCAGGTATACAGTGGCAGAACATAAACAATCTCTGGTACTCCTAGTGAGGGTAGTGCCTCCTCTCTGTAGTCAAGACATAGCAGTGAGGTTAGGCCTACTCCCAAAGCAGGTATACAGTGGCAGAACATAAACAATCTCTGGTACTCCTAGTGAGGGTAGTGCCTCCTCTCTGTAGTCAAGACATAGCAGTGAGGTTAGGCCTACTCCCAAAGCAGGTATACAGTGGCAGAACATAAACAATCTCTGGTACTCCTAGTGAGGGTAGTGCCTCCTCTCTGTAGTCAAGACATAGCAGTGAGGTTAGGCCTACTCCCAAAGCAGGTATACAGTGGCAGAACATAAACAATCTCTGGTACTCCTAGTGAGGGTAGTGCCTCCTCTCTGTAGTCAAGACATAGCAGTGAGGTTAGGCCTACTCCCAAAGCAGGTATACAGTGGCAGAACATAAACAATCTCTGGTACTCTTAGTGAGGGTAGTGCCTCCTCTCTGTAGTCAAGACTTTCCTCAGTACCTCCGGACTGAACTGGTAGGTCAGTTTCTTCTTAACTTTTCTGATTTCTCCAGTCTTGCCGTAGTTCCGCAGGGCCCTGGCCATCTTCTGATAGGTCATCCTCTTCCTGTTCCCTTTCTGTGTGCCCCAGCGATTGGCCAGAGTCTCCTTGTTTTTAGAGGAGAACTGGAAGATTCCTTTCTCTCTGTCCACCCACCACATACTGTCCTTCATGTCTCCGTTCTTCAGCATGTCCAGGAGGAACTGGTACAGCCGGATCTTCCTCTTGTTACCTGGATAGAGAGATATGAAAGATATTTTACATGAATTTCATAATGGCAGAATTAATTCATTTCTATGGCTATTGTTGGATCATGTTAAAGGCTATTAGCAAGTGTGTGATCCCTGTATGTAATAGCCACCCAACAGATTTCTCCCCTGTAATGCTACTGTACTCAGTCTCACATGGAAGACTTATGTTTCACAAACAAATTAATTAATTAAGTCAGTCAGCACTCACTGGAGTCTCCCCCAAAAGGGACATGATCTCCATAGTCCTCTTCTTCACCCTCAGATACCTCCAGTGGGGGACTGTGGCCCACAGGTTCCTCCTCCTCTGAGCAGTAGTAACTAGGGGACACAGGGGCCTGTTGCTGGTAATACACTGTGTGGTTGTAGTACGGCATCTGTAGAGAGGAAAATAAATACAATTTGTCGTCATGATGTATTGTTGTACCGTATGTTTTGTTTAGCATTTATATGACATAGTACACACATTTCAGGGACCCATTTATTGCACAACTTCTGGCAGAAAGTATGCGAAACCACATAGCCTCTTCATCCAGGTAGTCCCATTGAGATCAAATAACTTGTTTCAATAAAGGAGCCCTGTCTGGCCATAAGAGAATTATGCTTGATCAGTTGTCTCTCTGACTTTGTGATCACATGCACATCATCATAGGAGGTTGGTGGCACCTTCATTTGGGGAGGAGGTGCTCGTGGTAATGGCTAGAGCAGAATGAGAGGAATGGTATCAAACACATCAAACACATGGTTTCCATTGGTTTCCATTGGTTTCCATGTGTTTGATTCCATTTGCTCCAGCTATTATTATGTCATCGTGTATCTGTTGATCTCCCCCAGCAACCTCCTCTATTGCACATACAGTTGAAGTCGGAGGATTACATCTAAACTCAGTTTTTCACAATTCCTGACCATTTAATCGTAGTAGAAATTCCCTGTTTTAGGTCAGTTAGGAGCACCACTTTATTTTAAGAATGTGAAAATGTCAGAATAATAGTAGAGAGATTTATTTATTTCAGCGTTTATTTACATCATCACATTCCCAGTGGGTCAGATGCTAGGGGTCATTATCCATTTAGAAGACCCATTTGCGACCAAGTTTTAGCTTCCTGACTGATGTCTTGAGATGTTCCTTCAATATATTGACATAATTCTCCCTTCTCATGATGCCATCTATTTTGTGAAGTGCACCAGTCCCTCCTGCAGCAAAGCACCCCCACAACATGATGCTGCCACCACCCGTGCTTCACGGTTGGGATGGTATTGTTCGGCCTGCAAGCCTCCCCCTTTTTCCTCCAAGCATAACGATGGTCATTAAAGCCAAACAGTTCTATTTTTGTTTCATCAGACGAGAGAACATTTCTCCAAAAAGTGGGATATTTGTTCCCATGTGCAGTTGCAAACCGTAGTCTGGCTTTTTTATGGCGGTTTTGGAGCAGTGGCTTCTTCCTTGCTGAGCGACCTTTCAGGTTATGTTGATATAGGACTCGTTTTACTGTGGATATAGATACTTTTGTACCTGTTTCCTCCAGCATCTTCACAAAGTCCTTTTCTGTTGTTCTGGGATTGATTTGCACTTTTCTCACCAAAGTACGTTCATCTCTAGGAGACAGAACACGTCTCCTTCCTGAGCGGTATGACGGCTGTGTGGTCCCATGGTGTTTATACTTGCATACTACTGTTTGTACATATGAATGTGATACCTTCAGGCATTTGGATATTGCTTCCAAGGATGAACCAGACTTGTGGACGTCTACAATTTTTGGCAGATTTTTTATAATTTTCCCATGATGTCAAGCAAAGAGGCACTGAGTTTGAAGATAGGCCTTGAAATACATCCACAGGTACACCTCCAATTGACTCAGATGATGTCAATTAGCCTATCAGAAGCTTCTAAAGCCATAGCATCATTTTCTGGAATTTTCCAAGCTGTTTAAAGGCAGTCAACTTAGTGTATGTAAACTTCTGACCCTCCTGGAATTGTGATACAGTGAATTATAAGTTAAATAATCTGTCTGTAAACTTTGTGTCATGCACAAAGTAGATGTCCTAACCGACTTGTCCTAACCGACTTGCCAAAACTATAGTTTGTTAACAAGAAATTTGTGGAGTGGTTGAAAAACAAGCTTTAATGACTCCAACCAAAGTGTATGTAAACTTCCGACGTCAACTGTACATCTGTGTAAATAAACGTTGCTTGAAGACCAAAGGATTGTATTAGTTTTGAAATGTCAAAATGGTCAGATTACCCTGAAAGAGAAAGTAGTGTAAGGTCAACTAAATAGAATCTAAAAACAATTGACAATGTCAAAATGTTAAGTATTTAGACACCTTGGCTTTTTCCACATTTTGTTACGTTACAGTCTTATTCTGAAATTGATTAAATCGTCCGTCCCCCCCTCGTCAATCTATACACAATACCCCATAATGACAATAATGACAGTTTAGAAATGTTTGCTAATTCATTAAAAAAATTTACTGAAATATCACATTTACATAAGTATTCAGACCCTTTACTCAGTACTTTGTTTCTCTCATTCTTCTCTGCAGATCCTCTCAATCTCTGTCAGGTTGGATGGGGAGCGTCGCTGCACAGCTATTTTCAGGTCTCTCCAGAGATGTTCGATCAGGTTCAAGTCCGGGCTCTGGTTGGGTCACTCAAGGACATTCAGAGACTTGTCCCGATGCCACTCCTGCGTTGTCTTGGCTGTGTGTTTAGGGTCGTTGTCCTGTTGGAAGGTGAACCGTCACCCCAGTCTGAGGTCCTGAGCGATCTGGAGCAGGTTTTCATCAAGGATCGCTCTGTACTTTGACTAGTCTCCCAGTCCCTGCCTCTGAAAAACATCCCCATAGCATGATGCTCCCACCACCATGCTTCACCGTAGGGATGGTACCAGGTTTCCTCCAGACGTATCAACTCCCTGACGTGTCACCTCCCAAGGCCCTTGTCCTTGATTGCTCAGTTTGGCCAGCTGTCGGAAGAGTCTTGGTGGTTCCAAACTGAACTTTTCCATTAAATAATGGAGGCCACTGTGTCCTTGGAGACCTTTAATGCGGCAGACATTTTTTGTTACCCTTCCCCAGATCTGTGCCTCGACACAACCCTGTCTTGGAGCTCTTGTCTTGGTTTTTGCTCTGACATGCACTATCAACTGTGGGACCTTATATAGACAGGTGTGTGCCTTTCCAAATCATGTCCAATCAATTGAATTTACCACAGGTGGACCTCCAATCAAGTTGTAGAAACATCTCAAGGATGATCAATGGAAACAGAATGCACCGGAACTTAATTTCGAGTCCCATAGCAAAAGGTCTGAATACTGATGTAAATAAGGGATTTCTGCTTTTTATTTTTTTAAACATTTGCAACAATTTCAAATAACCTGTTTTTGCTTTGGCATTATGGGGTATTGTGATGTCATTATGGGGTATTGTGATGTCATTATGGGGTATTGTGTGTAGATTGCTGAGGACTTAAAAAAAAAATGTAATCCATTTTTAGAACAAGGCTGTAACGTAACAACATTTGGGAAAGGTCAAGGGGCCTGAATACTTTCCAACAGTCAGAAATACAAAGTCATTGTCCTATCTCTCTCAATGCATTCTTTGATACATCTTTGATTTAGTTGTTGATTTTTACATTTACAGATGTTGGATCTTAATTTGATCACCTGTTTTTCATTTGCAGCAAGTTTCAACCCCTACAAAAAAAAAATGTCCATCATGTATAGATTGCTAACTTATTTTGTAATTTGGCACACAGAAACTAGAGCCCATGAGTAACTTGGTCAAAAATAATGATTGGTTTATAGGTGTCATTGTTATAAGTAATCTCACTTAATCCCTCATATGTGCCACAATGTTTTACCTAGAGACATTAAACTTTGTATTTTAGACGTCTTTCCACATACTGGACACATTTTCCTCAAGGACCCATAGGGTCTGTCAGGATATATTTTCTTCCATCTTGGACATTTTTGAAAACCTTTGAAAAAATGTATTCTCATGAACCCAAATAACACCATGTAGGCTCTTGGTTCAGTACGTAGGCTCTTGGTTCAGTATGTAAGGCTCTTGGTTCAGTATCTAAGGCCTCTTGGTTCAGTATGTTGGCCTCTTGGTTCAGTATGTAAGGCCTCTTGGTTCAGTATGTAGGCCTCTTGGTTCAGTATGTAGGCCTCTTGGTTCAGTATGTAGGCCTCTTGGTTCAATATGTAGGCCTCTTGGTTCAATATGTAGGCCTCTTGGTTCAGTATGTAGGCCTCTTGGTTCAGTATGTAGGCCTCTTGGTTCAGTATGTAGGCCTCTTGGCTCAGTATGTAGGCCTCTTGGTTCAGTATGTAGGCCTCTTGGCTCAGTATGTAGGCTTCTTGGCTCTGTATGTAGGCCTCTTGGCTCAGTATGTAGGCCTCTTGGCTCAGTATGTAGGCCTCTTGGCTCAGTATGTAGGCCTCTTGGCTCAGTATGTAGGGCCCTTGGCTCAGTATGTAGGCCTCTTGGCTCAGTATGTAGGGCCCTTGGCTCAGTATGTAGGCCTCTTGGCTCAGTATGTAGGCCTCTTGGCTCAGTATGTAGGGCCCCTTGGTTCAGTATGTAGGGCCCTTGGCTTAGTATGTAGGGCCCTTGATTCAGTATGTAGCGCCCTTGGAGCAGTGTGTAGGGCCCTTGGAACAATATGTAGGGCCCTTGGTACAGTATGTAGGCCCTTGGTACAGTATGTAGGCCCTTGGTACAGTATGTAGGCCCTTGGTACAGTGTGTAGGCCCTTGATACAGTGTGTAGGCCCTTGGTACAGTATCTACCATTCCAGTGTTTTACTTGCTACAGTGCCTTGCGAAAGTATTCGGCCCCCTTGAACTTTGCGACCTATTTTGCACGCCCAATTTTTCAGTTTTTGAGTTGTTCAAAAAGTTTGAAATATCCAATAAATGTCATTCCACTTCATAATTGTGTCCCACTTGTTGTTGATTCTTCACAAAAAAATACAGTTTTATATCTTTATGTTTGAAGCCTGAAATGTGGCAAAAGGTCGCAAAGTTCAAGGGGGCCGAATACTTTCGCAAGGCACTGTATATTGTATTTACTTCGCCACCATGGCCTTTCATTTGCTCACATCGTATATAGACTTATTTTTCTACTGTATGTTTTACTCCATGTGTAACTCTGTGTTGTTGTATGTGTCGAACTGCTTTGGGGGATCCTAATAAAATACTAAATAGACTCAATGAATTAGCCTCTAATTCATTGATGCAAAACGACAGATTTGTACCTTGTCAGCTCGGGGGTTTGAACTTGCAAACTTCCGGTTACTAGTCCAACGCTCTAACCACTAGGCTACCCTGCCGCCCCAGTACACAAATGTTGAAAATATTTCACAAATCTTAACATAAACCATTAGTCAAATTGACCCCCGAATTGGTTTATAAACTCAATAATTTAAAGGAAAACTTCAATCAAAAATGATATTTTGGTATCCCCCCCAGTAGTCCACTGTTGATAGAGTCCCAAAATGTTATGCATGTTATGCAAGTTTTCAAGATATTGGACTTTTAAGAGTCACATCATCACGATGATGCAAAAATGGGTGACACTTTGCTTCTTGAAAAGTCTTAATAACTTGAAAACTTGATTTGTTTTTGAGTGGATTTTTCCTTTAAGTAATAACTATAGGAATGATTACCTGCTGCATTCAAAGATAACCAACTGAAAGCACTAGACCAAACGTAACTTATGTCTTCCTTGAGGTATCGAGAGATAAACATGGTAATGCTTTCACTGATTGAACATAAAGGAAGATCGTTCCTACATGATAGAGTGCTTTGCTTTGTCAATCCAACTGATCTCGTGTCCTTTCTGTCATCCTGTGAACCCCGTTCATTGCTGGTCGCAACTATTGTTTTCCTGCTGTGAGAATCCCCCCCATCACCCCCCCACCCCACCCCACACACACTGCTGTGCCTCAGATTATGTGTCAATAGCAAGGTTGAGTAAATGAGGTGTAGCCTAGGCTATCCACAGCCCAGCGGTTGGTGGTGAGTGTACTCTATTCTCCTGCGCTCTACTCACAAGGCTATTGGTTGTGGCTAAAATGGTTCCTCACTCAGGAAAAGCACATTGTTGAGCAATCCTGTAGCTGCTTTCTGTAAGACAACAGTGTAGGCTATTACATAACATCCAGTCACCTCGGTGTCCTCCCTCTCAAAGACAAAAGAGTATTATCTCTAGATATTGTATATTGTTGATATTGGTATTGTGTACCACTATAGTATAAATGCCCTGTGAATCGTTGCACTGTGTGTGCTATGTGTTAGGATCGCTGTTAAACATTTGCTTTATGCCTATTAGACGTTTCTATTATTTATTTTATATTTTTCACAGCTACCACACTGTTCTCATCAGAAATACTGATTTCATTATACATTTTACTTGTCAAGATGATCAGAGACTAACCTGGTTAAGGGTCCCAGTCCTGGGTCTACTAGAGTTGGACTAGCCTGTGGGGTTAGGGGTCCCAGTCCTGGGTCTACTAGAGTTGGACTAGCCTGTGGGGTTAAGGGTCCCAGTCCTGGGTCTACTAGAGTTGGACTAGCCTGTGGGGTTAAGGGTCCCAGTCCTGGGTCTACTAGAGTTGGACTAGCCTGTGGGGTTAGGGGTCCCAGTCCTGGGTCTACTAGAGTTGGACTAGCCTGTGGGATTAAGGGTCCCAGTCCTGGGTCTACTAGAGTTGGACTAGCCTGTGGGGTTAGGGGTCCCAGTCCTGGGTCTACTAGAGTTGGACTAGCCTGTGGGGTTAGGGGTCCCAGTCCCGGGTCTACTAGAGTTGGACTAGCCTGTGGGGTTAGGGGTCCCAGTCCTGGGTCTACTAGAGTTGGACTAACCTGTGGGGTTAAGGGTCCCAGTCCTGGGTCAACTAGAGTTGGACTAGCCTGTGGGGTTAAGGGTCCCAGTCCTGGGTCTACTAGAGTTGGACTAGCCTGTGGGGTTAGGGGTCCCAGTCCCGGGTCTACTAGAGTTGGACTAGCCTGTGGGGTTAGGGGTCCCAGTCCTGGGTCTACTAGAGTTGGACTAACCTGTGGGGTTAAGGGTCCCAGTCCTGGGTCTACTAGAGTTGGACTAACCTGTGGGGTTAGGGGTCCCAGTCCTGGGTCTACTAGAGTTGGACTAACCTGTGGGGTTAGGGGTCCCAGTCCTGGGTCTACTAGAGTTGGACTAACCTGTGAGGTTAAGGTTAGGGGTCCCAGTCCTGGGTCAACTAGAGTTGAACTAACCTGTGAGGTTAGGGTTAGGGGTCCCAATCCTGGGTCTGCTAGTGGCAGGTGGAGGGTGTCGGTATCGGGGTAGCGATAAGGGTGGAGGAGCTGTTGGGAATGGACACTCTGGAGCTCTGTCAGGTGATTCCCTTGTGAGGAGATTTCCAACATGTCACTCTGATGCATGCCCCTGTCAGAGTGGTACTCCCAGCCATGCTCTGAACCATAAGAGAGAGATCAATAAGCCTTGTTATAAACATTATAAAGGCTCATACATGCTACATGCTAATAAGGAGTGATAAAGAATTATACCTGCAGGCTTTATAGAGAGACTGCTCATAAAAACAACTTCTCATTTTGAAAAACGTCTATGTGGCAGAAACATTCATTACAGTGTCAAAATGACTACGAAGTGTAAATAGGATCATTTCCCCTATAAAATCAGTCTTGTCCAAAACGGAGATTTGCGAGATGTTAGGTAAATGATATATCATGAAATGAAGGGTGTATTTCTATACTACCCATAAGGCCATAGCTGGCAGCACCCAAGTAATCATGCCCATGGTCAATGTGGTTTACATTTGAGATCCCTGTTGGGCTAGGGACCATCAATAAATTGCACAATGTAC
The DNA here is from genome assembly GCF_002021735.2 of Oncorhynchus kisutch. Lineage (NCBI taxonomy): Eukaryota > Metazoa > Chordata > Actinopteri > Salmoniformes > Salmonidae > Oncorhynchus > Oncorhynchus kisutch. Next base: position 54,664,386 of record NC_034195.2, read on the forward strand.
ACAAACAATAAAAAAAGATCAATAGCTCCAAATTTCAATGACTTAAAAACCTCAAAACAACTGTACATTTTAGAAATTAATTTACAAATATTGAAAGCATTTAATGAGACAACTAAAAGATGTGCAACATTGTCCCATTTATATTCTGTAATTTATTGATGGTCCCTAACATCCCCAGAGATAGGTTTCCCAAAGTGAAACCAATTTTGCCATGGTCGCACACCAGCCGGGCTGAAGCTAATTGGCAAAAAATAATTTGGCTAAATCTTCCCACCTGCGACCACACAAACGAGACACCCACATCAAACCACACCCCGAAACCAACTCACGTTTGAATTCAGTCATGACCGCTTGCATGTAACCTTAATTTATTTTTATTGTATACTTCTTGAATTGACTGAATTGAAATATAATTGACCCCAACCCCGTTGGACAGCTTTTCAATCTTTAACGTGTGAAACGTTACCACTATTACTCATCGAGTGTATTTGCCACTCACCATCGTGAAGTTCTCCGACATTGGTGAGATATGAGTATAACTCCGCTGGTGATCGATAAATCTCAGGATCATATGGGATTATTTCTTCAGATGCCTTTTGTAAAAGAAAGAGCAGAACATTTTATACACGCCAAAAAAAGAAGGTAGATAGAAAAAGTTTGCCTAATGTGTTTCAAAGAATAGGTATCCGCATATACTAGGCCAAGTACATATCTTACTCTTATGAGATATACTGTAATACACATCTCATTAGATATAAATACAGAGTTCATCATATATTTTACAAATTCATAATGAACATTTTGTAAATCTGGAAAATGTACTCACATTTGATCAGTGGTGTAAAGTACTGAAGTAAAAGTACTTTAAAGTACTACTTAAGTACTTTTTAATCGGGTATCTGTACGTTACTATTTATATTTTTGACAACTTTGACTTTTACTTCACTACATTCCAAAAGAAAATAATGTACTTTTAACTCCATACATTTTCCCCTGACACCCAGCAGTACTCTGATCTGGACTCACTAAACGCAAATGCTTCATTTTGTAAATTATGTCTGAGTGTTGGAGTGTGACCCTGACTATCCGTACATTAAAAAACATTAACATCTTACCGTCTGGTTTGCCTGATGTAAGGAATTTGAAATTATTTATACTTGTTACTTTTGATACTTCAGTATATTTAAAATCAAATGATTTGAGACTTTTTCTCAAGTAGTATTTTACTGGGTGACTTTTACTTTAGTCATTTTCTGTTAAGGTATCTTTACTTTTACTCAAGTATGACAATTGGGTACTTTTTTCCCACCGATTTATATACAATGTAGCACATTTAATTTTCATATGTACTAATCTCCCAGCCACATTAGTAAAAAACAAGAGATCATACAATACTCACAAAGGACATGATGACTTTCAAAAACACAGTTATAATCCTAAAGAAATTGAGAAATATCCTTTTGACTTAATTCCCATTAATTTTGATTGAATTTCTGATGGAAGTCGTTTAGTCGAATATTACAGTTGACCACTATCAGACCAAAACTACGCAGAGAGTATTAAACCAAGACCATAATACACTTTCACTTTTTTTCATCTTCGGTCTGATTGTCACTCAGTTCCTGAGTTCCTGAAAGTTGTTGATTTGTCAGAGGATGTGAACCAATCATATTCACATTTGTGAGTTTGGTCTCACTGTTTTCTGCCTCTGGTTTTAACAATGGGTCAACCTATCTTTCAGGATTTTAACTATTATATTTGTTTTAAAAGCACTAAAATAATTGTCTTTCAAGCCTGTGAAAGATGAATAAGCAATTCCCAAGATATGTCACTGTGTTTTATTTCACCAAGATATGTCACTGTGTTTTATTTCCCCAAGATATGTCACTGTGTTTTATTTCACCAAGATATGTCACTGTGTTTTATTTCACCAAGATATGTCACTGTGTTTTATTTCACCAAGATATGTCACTCTGTTTTATTTCACTGTATTTATTTGTATTGACTGATATTACGCTCATATTTGTCACCAAATGTTCCATGGTCTCTTTCATTGCTAATCCTAAAAACTATTTAAAGCGTTCTATAAAATATTATTGATATGCAGTCCAGGATGAAAGGGTTATAACAGACCTACTGTATATAGTTATAACAGACCTACTGTATATAGTTATAACAGACCTACTGTATATAGTTATAGACCTACTGTACATAGTTATAACAGACCTACTGTATATAGTTATAACAGACCTACTGTACATAGTTATAACAGACCTACTGTATATAGTTACAACAGACCTACTGTATATAGTTACAACAGACCCACTGTATATAGTTACAACAGACCTACTGTATATAGTTACAACAGACCTACTGTATATAGTTACAACAGACCTACTGTATATAGTTACAACAGACCTACTGTATATAGTTACAACAGACCTACTGTATATAGTTACAACAGACCCACTGTATTTAGTTACAACAGACCTACTGTATATAGTTACAACAGACCTACTGTACGTATTATCCGTATTTGAGAGATATCTCAACCGGATAAGAGGTTATTGTTGAAGAGGTTTGAGAGATATCTCAACCGGATAAGAGGTTATTGTTGAAGAGGTTTGAGAGATATCTCAACCAGATAAGAGGTTATTGTTGAAGAGGTTTGAGAGATATCTCAACCGGATAAGAGGTTATTGTTGAAGAGGTTTGAGAGATATCTCAACCAGATAAGAGGTTATTGATGAAGAGGTTTAAGACATATCTCTACCAGATAAGAGGTTACTGTTGAAGAGATACGTAGTGATACAGCGATTCATAGTGATATACAGAGATACACAGTGACACAGAGTAATAGCATAGCCATCAGACGTAGGTCTCTTTGTTATGATACGATTATTATACTCTTAGGGGGGGGGGAAAGGGATTTCCACAAGGGTTCTTCGGCTGTCCCCGTAGGAGAACCCTTTTTGGTTCCATGTAGAACCCTCTGTGTAAAGGGTTCTACGTGGATCTTAATAGGGTTCTACCTGGAACCAAAAGGGTTCTATATAGAACCAAAAAATAGTTGTTCAAGGGTTCTCCTATGGGGACAGCCGAAGAACCTTTTAAGGTTCTAGATAGAACCTTTTTTTCTAAGAGTGTAAATTACATGTATGGTTTTACATGTTATTTTTATTTCACCTTTATTTAACTAGACAAGTCAGTTTAGAGCAAATTCTTATTTTACAATGATGGCCACACACACACACACACGCACACACACATACGCGCTCCTAAATGAGGAACTAAGATTGAACTATCACATTCAATTCCTTATTAGATACAATGACAATGAGAAAAACAACTGCAATCCACCCCAGCACAAACATGCCTAGGAATCAAGATGCATGGATTGAATTGTATAGTTTTGCGTACGTGATGGTACAGAAAGACATCATTATTCTCATGATTGGTGGAGACAGAGTGTTTTTGTTGTTGTGGACAGTTGCATCACATTGCTGGCCTCAGGCCTACGGGTATACAGGTTGTTTGTGGACTCCAAATTATAATCTCTATAAAAATAAAAATATATTTTTTTGTATAAATCTGCTTTAAAACAAGAGGCTAGTATCATCACTAACATATATCTTATTACTGTCAATGTGTGAAGATTCTTGTGTTCTCCTGACATGTTGGAGTGTGCTTCACCACAGGAAGTCTGTTGGATCTGAAGAAACATCGTCTCTCTCTTGCACAACTGCTCAGAGAGCGTCTTCACATTAACTGTCATTCTTAGTCCCCCCCCCCCCAAAAAGCACACTATTCCCTTTTAGAGTGCACTACTTAGACCAGGGCTCAGGAGGGCCCATAGGGCTCTGGTTAAAGTACTGCACTACATAGGGAATAGGGTGCCATTTTGGACGAATCGTCTGTCTCAGATATACAAACCTGAAGTTATGGAAAAATACAGGATGAGGTCTGTTAGAAAAAGAAAATGTTTCAGAGTTCTATAATTTATTTAAGAATAGAAGGGAAATCCAAGAAGTCACATGGGTACACACACACACACACACACACACACACACACACACACACACACACACACACACACACACACACACACACACACACACACACACACACACACACACACACACACACACACGTGCCCAATCTCTATCTCTCTCTCTATCTCTCTCTCTCTCTCTCTCTCTCTCTCTCTCTCTCTCTCTCTCTCTCTCTCTCTCTCTCTCTCTCTCTCTCTCTCTCTCTCTCTCTCTCAATGACACAAGGGTTGACCACACCAAAATAGCATGTGATGATCTGTATCAGTTCTGTGTGTTGTTCAACAATGTGGGATTGGTTTCACCGCCTGCAGGTCTTTATCTGTCGGGGCACATATACTACAGATCCTCCTGCCACAGAGACACAGGAGCAGCAAAAGGCCACAGCAGCCAACCTCACCGACCACAACACACACAGCTCATCTCCACCTGAGGCCCCACAGAGAAACAACCCTGGCTACCGGAAACCGTGGAAAGTAGGCAGTGATGTACAGAATTGTTTGGGTATCGGTCCTAACAGTATTCCGTTACAATGTACTGTAAAGTGTATCTCTTTCTTTCTTTAATTTGAGTATATGTATGGACAGTGAAAATCCTATATTAGTGTGTTAGGCTGATGCATAATGATTGAATGTTAGCTCTGTCTCCATCTGCTGGCATTTACTAGTAGACTCACTGTGGTCATTAAAGATCCCATGGCATTTATCATACGAGTAGGGGTGTTAACCCTGGTGTCCTGGCTAAATTCCCAATAAGACCCTCATACCATCATGGCCACCTAATCATCATCCCCAGCTTCCAATTGGCTCACTCACCCCCCCTCTCCTCTCCCTTGTAACTATTCCCCAGGTCGTTGTTATAAATTACAATGTGTTCTCAGTCCATTTGCCTGGTAAAATAAGGGTTAAATACAAAACTATGTTTTAAAACTCACTAATGAATCCCTCTTGAGCAATATTGGATAGATCAACAGCCAGAGAGAATGGTACCAAAATACAGGCCTGACGTATTTTACAAAAAAAAAAAATAGCTTAATGATTACTGGTATTTGGACGTGCTGTACCAATCAACGAGATCTGTTATCAATAATGGCCTAGGGTGATATCATATTAATGCTGCTGCAGAGAGCGATGAAATCCCCCAGCACGAACCGGTGATTGCTACCCGGGGAATAAATTATCCAGGCAGCAGGCGCTAGAGAGGACCCCCCCCCCCCCTTCCCCTTCCCCCAACTGTCGAACAGAAGGAATCTCATCTATACACTACCGCGTCCGGTGGAACATCATGTCTGCTATGAGGACGTTGACGGTCGCGGGATTGTTTCTGGCGTTTTGCGCGTTGGGACTCATAGCAGTCGCAATATGTACTGACAATTGGTACGAGACGGATGCGAGGAGGCACAGGGAACGTTGTAAGAATTATTCCAACAAAAGGAACGACCCTGGATTCATCTATATCTCCAACCAGAACCTCCCACTCCGTATGCTACCGAAGGAGAATAACGTGGAGAGGAAGAGGTCGAGTGGAGGACTCCTCCTGCGGGCTAAGCGGCACTTCTTGCCCCCCGCCCCGGCCATGGAGTCCCTCTGCAGTCGGCAGTACAACTCCACCATCTCCGGGCTGTGGAGGAAATGTCATCGGGAGGGATTCGACCTGGAGACAGAGGATCTCATCTTTAAAGGTTTCATCATTTGATCACGTCACATGATAAACCATATGTTGTTTACAGCCTATATAATGTCAGTGGCGCTATAGTCTTTGGTGACAAGCCCTATTTATGCTCGTTGATGTGTGGTGAAATCATCATCGGAATTTGGGCGCTATCCGAGGTGCTGAATGCTGATTTAGCGGTTAGCGGTCCGCCCACATTCAGGCCTATATGCTGCAGCAACTAGGCTTTGCATCCATCATTTGATTCACAATGTGACACTACTGTTTGATTTATTTGTGCCACCTCAACGTTGTTAGGGAGTTCACGGGGGCGTACTGTACTAGACTAGGCCTACTCCTCTGTGTGATGCTTTCTGAGAGAAGCCTACAGGCAACAGAGCTGCAACGAAGACTCTAAGCCAATAAAGAAGAAAAACCCGTTTTATAAACATTGACAATATGTGATGAATCTATGCTACTAACCATTTAATTTTTTTCCTCTGGTAGACAACATATGCAATAATCTATTTTTTTTTTGTCGATTCAATATGGCCTCTCCGTGTGAAACTACGTGTTGTTTTTGTTCCTTCTCTGCAGGTTTAGTTCAGCGCTGCACACCAATAAAATACTACTACTATTCTTTAGCCCTCCCCAGAAAGCTGAGCATCAATATAATCAAGACTATTCGTCAGGATGAGTGGCACGCACTCCGTAAGTTTACCCACAATATCCCCTTTTTAATCTTCATCTCTGTCCAGGCGAAGAAGAAGAAACTGTAACAACAATGTCAACTCATAATGATCCCGACTTAATAACAGACATTATAATTCAGTAAAAAATATCCTTCATAGAGGAATTACCATATTATAAGCCGTATTAGAATACATAATAATTGTTATTTTATTCAACTAGGCAAGTCAGTTAAGAACCCATTTTTATTTACAATGAAGGCCTACCCGGGGAACAGTGTGTTAATTGCTCAGGGGCAGAACGAAAGATTTATACCTTGTCAGCTCAGGGATACGTTCTAGCAATCACTTTTGGTTACTGGTCCAACGCTCTAAACACTAGGCTACCTGCCGCCCCAAAATCATAACGCCTCATACATGCTTTTAACAAGTTATGAAGCATTGTCCCTGCAGGTTTTAGGTAAAGGGTTAGCAAGATTGTATATTTGCTGACGTTTTTGACGTTTTGATCAAATTCCTTCATCCAATTTTCTCGCTCCCTGTGTAGACCTGCAGAGAATGACAGTCAGTTTCATCGGCATGGCTGTGTCCATCATCCTGTTTGGCTGGGTGATCGGAGCTCTGGGCTGCTGTCAGCAGCATGACCTGATGCAGTACGTAGCGGGACTGCTCTTTCTCATGGGAGGTAAGTGGAGAACTGTTTTATAACACACACACGCACGCACACACACGCAGCACGTAACAGTACTGTTCTTCCTCCTGAGAGCTGAGTACTGAGAGTTGCTGTACAGTAGAAGAACAGAGCAATACCACAAAGCACCACTTGGGGGCGTCAGTGTTTTATTTTTTATGGAGAGTGATGCATTGTGTGAGTCCTACCATGGCACCATATTCCCTATCACAACAGCCCTATGGGGGTATTAGGGTGCCATTTGGGACGTAGGCATTGTCCTGCTCGGCAGAAATATGCTGAATTCTAATCTACCGCAAATCTAGTCACTCCTGTAGAATCTGAGAGGATTGGATAGATATACGTATTATCTTGCCCTCTGATTGGCTTGGTAAGAATCCGCTCAGCTCGGCAGGAGTGACTAGGTATTAGGGGACTAGGGAGTATGGACTAAGGTTCGATTTGGAATACAGGTATAATTATAATACCATCGACAAATGCATGAAACGGTTCATATATAATTGTCCATGTATGTAGAGGATGGCTAGAATGGAAGAACGTGTGTCACACGGGTGAAATAATCCCCCCACTCTCTCTCTCTCCCCTCTCTCTCTCACTCTCCCTCTCTCTCTCTCCCCTCCTATCTCTCTCTCTCTCCCCTCCTATCTCTCTCTCTCCCCTCCTATCTCTCTCTCTCCCCTCCTATCTCTCTCTCTCTCCCCTCCTATCTCTCTCTCCCTCTCTCCCCCTCTCTCTCTCTCCCACCTCTCTCTCTCCCAACTCTCTCTCTCTCCCCCCCTCTCTCCCACCTCTCTCTCTCCCCTCCTATCTCTCTCTCTTTCTCGGCCTCTCTCTCTCTCCCCCTCTCTCCCACCTCTCTCTCTCCCCTCCTATCTCTCACCCTCTCTCTCTCCCCCTCTCGCCCACCTTTCTCTCTCTCCCCTCCTCTCTCTCACTCTCCCCCTTCCATCTTCCCTCTCCTCTCCCTCTCTCCCCCCTTCCATCTTCCCTCTCCTCTCTCTCTTTATCTCTCCCCCCTTCCATCTTCCCCCTCCTCTCTCTCTCTCTCTCTCTCTCTCTCTCTCTCTCTCTCTCTCTCTCTCTCATCAGGAACATGCTGTATCATCTCTCTGTGTACATGTGTAGCAGGGATCAACTTCCAACTGTCCCGTTATCCTCGGTATATGTATGGGATCCCAGAGGACATCAGTCACGGATACGGCTGGTCCATGTTCTGCGCATGGGGGGGCCTAGGTCTCACCCTATTGGCCGGCTTCCTGTGCACGCTGGCTCCTTCCCTCTACCCCCCCGTGCCTCACACTATGGTAGAGAGGCTGCAACGCAAGCCTCGACATGAGAACGGCTGTGTGTGACACCATAGAAATAGAATTACTATTTGACTTCAATGGGAATGTTCATTCTAGTAATGGGAATGTCCATTCTAGTAATGGGAATGTCTGTTCTAGTAATGGGAATGTCCGTTCTAGTAATGGGAATGTCCATTCTAGTAATGGGAATGTCCGTTCTAGTAATGGGAATGTGTGTTCTAGTAATGGGAATGTCCATTTTAGTAATGGGAATGTCCATTCTAGTAATGGGAATACCCATTCTAGTAATGGGAATGTCCGTTCTAGTAATGGGAATGTCCGTTCTAGTAATGGGAATGTCCGTTCTAGTAATGGGAATGTCCGTTCTAGTAATGGGAATGTCCGTTCTAGTAATGGGAATGTCCGTTCTAGTAATGGGAATGTCCGTTCTAGTAATGGGAATGTCCGTTCTAGTAATGGGAATGTCCATTCTAGTAATGGGAATGTCTGTTCTAGTAATGGGAATGTCTATTCTAGTAATGGGAATGTCCATTCTAGTAATGGGAATGTCCATTCTAGTAATGGGAATGTCCATTCTAGTAATGGGAATGTCCATTCTAGTAATGGGAATGTCTATTCTAGTAATGGGAATACCCATTCTAGTAATGGGAATGTCCATTGTTGTAATGGGAATATCCGTTCTAGTAATGGGAATGACTATTCTAGTAATGGGAATGTCCATTCTAGTAATGGGAATGTGAATGACCATTCAAGTAATGGGAATGTCTGTTCTAGTAATGGGAATGTCTGTTCTAGTAATGGGAATGTGAATGTCCGTTCTAGTAATGTGAATGTCTGTTCTAGTAATGTGAATGTCCGTTCTAGTAATGGGAATGTCCATTCAAGTAATGGGAATGTCTGTTCTAGTAATGGGAATGTCCGTTCTAGTAATGGGAATGTCCGTTCTAGTAATGGGAATGTCCGTTCTAGTAATGGGAATGTCTGTTCTAGTAATGGGAATGTCCGTTCTAGTAATGGGAATGTCCATTCTAGTAATGGGAATGTCCATTCAAGTAATGGGAATGTCCGTTCAAGTAATGGGAATGTCTGTTCTAGTAATGGGAATGTCCGTTCTAGTAATGTGAATGTCCATTTGAGAATGTCTGTTCTAGTAATTCTATTTCTATGTGTGGCACTCTGCCAAACCTTCAACTCCCAGTGACAGGAGTGTGTGACCGTGTCAGTATCTGCCAGACTTTCCAGTGACAGGACACTCATCCCTCTTGTCCCTTTGACAGTCAGTCATCCCTTCCTCTGAAAAAAATATGTTGATATGTGCTGGTCTGACTGGACTGGGGACGTTACCCAGGGACTAAGAAGTAAGATCTGTCAGACACACAGCATTGATTGCACAAAGAAAAGAAACAGACAAAAATATTCTGTCTCTCAAGCTTGAAGGGAATTTGTTAGGGTTGGATGATGACAGTTTACTGAAGAGGATTTCAAATCTTCTTCTGGTGCTTTCTTTTCTTCTGTCCTCCTCCTCCTCTTCCTCCTCCCTAACCAAAACTGTCAACAGCTACAGAATTATATTTCTGTCCCATAATGAATTGTGTAGTGGAGAATTTACTCTAGTAAATATCTTCCTGTACCTTTGACCTTTGATGCTGGTTCTACAAAATTGAAGAAGACAGAAGAACAATGATAGCACCAACTTTAAGGGTTGAATTTCCACTGCAATGTTCACTTAAGGGCTCTATTCTGTCCGGATCTCTGAAGCATTACAGGTCTCTGAAGAGTTACAGATCGCTGAAGCGTTACAGATCTCTGAAAAGTTACAGATCTCTGAAGAGTTACAGATCTCTGAAGAGTTACAGATCTCAGATCTCTGGTTCCATTCCATTACAGATCTCTGAAGCGCTACAGATCTCTGAAGAGTTACAGATCTCTGAAGAGTTACAGATCTCTGAAGAGTTACAGGTCTCTGAAGAGTTACAGATCTCTGAAGAGTTACAGATCTCTGAAGAGTTACAGATCTCTGAAGAGTTACAGGTCTCTGAAGAGTTACAGATCTCTGAAGAGTTACAGATCTCAGATCTCTGGTTCCATTCCATTCCAGATCTCTGAAGAGTTACAGATCTCTGAAGAGCTACAGATCCCTGAAGCATTACAGATCTCTGAAGAGTTACAGATCCCTGAAGCATTACAGATCTCTGAAGAGTTACAGATCCCTGAAGCATTACACATCTCTGAAGAGTTACAGATCCCTGAAGCTTTACAGATCTCTGAAGCGTTACAGATTGCGCAATAGAAATGTAAATGTAAGATTGAGCCGACGTAATGCAGCGTTTACCGTGAATGCAGTATCCACTAACGCAGGAACATTACCTTTAAATTTCAATCATGATGTAACGCTGAACCTCCGCTATACTTATTGAATAGAGCCCTTAGTCTCCCACTGACGTCAATGCATGGCCAAGTGAAAATTCCACATGTTCCCCTAGATAAGACTTAATAAAGTTGAACATTTAAATAATATGGATGTGTATTCTCAGATTTTTGAAGAGCAATCATGTGGTATTCCTTTATGTTCCCACTGAAACCAAAATAATATGTAAATTACATTTTGAAAATGTATGCAGGTTTGCATTTGTATGTATTCAAAGAAAACATGAGCATTAATTAAGATACAAGACTATATTTGATGGGAAATGTTTGGATGTTTTTTCTGTTTACTGATCATGATAGCCCGTCCAATCAAGATATTTTTGAAAAATAAAATGATGATACAAACTGTTGCTCTTGTGGTGGTTAAATGTATACTACTATTATACAATAAAATACATAGGGTTCCATTCAATACCATGCAGGGTTCCATTCCATATAGGGTTCCATTCCATATAGGGTTCCATTCCATACAGGGTTCCATTCAATACAGGGTTCCTTTCAATACCATATAGGGTTCCATTCCATATAGGGTAACATTCCATACAGGGTTCCATTCCATATAGGGTTCCATTCCATATAGGGTTCCATTCCATACAGGGTTCCATTCCATATAGGGTTCCATTCCATTCCATATAGGGTTCCATTCCATACAGGGTTCCATTCCATATAGGGTTCCATTCCATATAGGGTTCCATTCCATTCCATACAAGGTTCCATTCCATATAGGATTCCATTCCATTCAGGGTTCCATTCCATATAGGGTTCCATTCCATTCCATACAAGGTTCCATTCCATATAGGACTCCATTCCATATAGGGTTCCATTCCATTCCATACAAGGTTCCATTCCATATAGGATTCCATTCCATTCAGGGTTCCATTCCATACAGGGTTCCATTCAATACCATATAGGTTTCCATTCCATATAGGGTAACATTCCATACAGGGTTCCATTCCATATAGGGTTCCATTCCATATAGGGTTCCATTCCATACAGGGTTCCATTCCATATAGGGTTCCATTCCATTCCATACAGGGTTCCATTCCATATAGGGTTCCATTCCATATAGGGTTCCATTCCATACAGGGTTCCATTCCATATAGGGTTCCATTCCATTCAGGGTTCCATTCCATATCGGGTTCCATTCCATTCCATGCAAGGTTCCATTCCATACAAGGTTCCATTCCATATAGGGTTCCATTCCATTCCATACAGGGTTCCATTCCATATAGGGTTCCATTCAATACCATATAGGGTTCCATTCCATATAGGGTAACATTCCATACAGGGTTCCATTCCATATAGGGTTCCATTCCATATAGGGTTCCATTCCATACAGGGTTCCATTCCATATAGGGTTCCATTCCATTCCATATAGGGTTCCATTCCATACAGGGTTCCATTCCATATAGGGTTCCATTCCATATAGGGTTCCATTCCATTCCATACAAGGTTCCATTCCATATAGGATTCCATTCCATTCAGGGTTCCATTCCATATAGGGTTCCATTCCATTCCATACAAGGTTCCATTCCATATAGGACTCCATTCCATATAGGGTTCCATTCCATTCCATACAAGGTTCCATTCCATATAGGATTCCATTCCATTCAGGGTTCCATTCCATACAGGGTTCCATTCAATACCATATAGGTTTCCATTCCATATAGGGTAACATTCCATACAGGGTTCCATTCCATATAGGGTTCCATTCCATATAGGGTTCCATTCCATACAGGGTTCCATTCCATATAGGGTTCCATTCCATTCCATACAGGGTTCCATTCCATATAGGGTTCCATTCCATACAGGGTTCCATTCCATATAGGGTTCCATTCCATTCAGGGTTCCATTCCATATCGGGTTCCATTCCATTCCATGCAAGGTTCCATTCCATACAAGGTTCCATTCCATATAGGGTTCCATTCCATTCCATACAGGGTTCCATTCCATATAGGGTTCCATTCAATACCATATAGGGTTCCATTCCATATAGGGTTCCATTCCATACAGGGTTCCATTCCATATAGGGTTCCATTCCATATAGGGTTCCATTCCATATAGGGTTCCATTCCATTCAGGGTTCCATTCCATATAGGGTTCCATTCCATTCCATACAAGGTTCCATTCCATATAGGACTCCATTCCATATAGGATTCCATTCCATTCCATACAGGGTTCCATTCCATATAGGGTTCCATTCCATACAGGGTTCCATTCCATATAAGGTTCCATTCCATATAGGGTTCCATTCCATACAGGGTTCCATTCCATTCCATACAAGGTTCCATTCCATATAGGGTTCCATTCCATATAGGGTTCCATTCCATATAGGGTTCCATTCCATATAGGGTTCCATTCCATTCAGGGTTCCATTCCATATAGGGTTCCATTCCATATAGGGTTCCATTCCATTCCATATAGGGTTCCATTCCATACAGGGTTCCATTCCATATAGGGTTCCATTCCATATAGGGTTCCATTCCATTCCATACAAGGTTCCATTCCATATAGGATTCATTCCATTCAGGGTTCCATTCCATATAGGGTTCCATTCCATTCCATATAGGGTTCCATTCCATATAGGGTTCCATTCCATACAGGGTTCCATTCCATACAGGGTTCCTTTCAATACCATATAGGGTTCCATTCCATATAGGGTAACATTCCATACAGGGTTCCATTCCATATAGGGTTCCATTCCATATAGGGTTCCATTCCATACAGGGTTCCATTCCATATAGGGTTCCATTCCATTCCATATAGGGTTCCATTCCATACAGGGTTCCATTCCATATAGGGTTCCATTCCATATAGGGTTCCATGCCATTCCATACAAGGTTCCATTCCATATAGGATTCCATTCCATTCAGGGTTCCATTCCATATAGGGTTCCATTCCATTCCATACAAGGTTCCATTCCATATAGGACTCCATTCCATATAGGGTTCCATTCCATTCCATACAAGGTTCCATTCCATATAGGATTCCATTCCATTTAGGGTTCCATTCCATACAGGGTTCCATTCAATACCATATAGGTTTCCATTCCATATAGGGTAACATTCCATACAGGGTTCCATTCCATATAGGGTTCCATTCCATATAGGGTTCCATTCCATACAGGGTTCCATTCCATATAGGGTTCCATTCCATTCCATACAGGGTTCCATTCCATATAGGGTTCCATTCCATACAGGGTTCCATTCCATATAGGGTTCCATTCCATATAGGGTTCCATTCCATATCGGGTTCCATTCCATTCCATGCAAGGTTCCATTCCATACAAGGTTCCATTCCATATAGGGTTCCATTCCATTCCATACAGGGTTCCATTCCATATAGGGTTCCATTCAATACCATATAGGGTTCCATTCCATATAGGGTTCCATTCCATACAGGGTTCCATTCCATACAGGGTTCCATTCCATATAGGGTTCCATTCCATTCCATACAGGGTTCCATTCCATATAGGGTTCCATTCCATACAGGGTTCCATTCCATATAGGGTTCCATTCCATATAGGGTTCCATTCCATATCGGGTTCCATTCCATTCCATGCAAGGTTCCATTCCATACAAGGTTCCATTCCATATAGGGTTCCATTCCATTCCATATAGGACTCCATTCCATATAGGATTCCATTCCATTCCATACAGGGTTCCATTCCATATAGGGTTCCATTCCATACAGGGTTCCATTCCATATAGGGTTCCATTCCATACAGGGTTCCATTCCATATAGGGTTCCATTCCATATAGGGTTCCATTCCATATAGGGTTCCATTCCATTCAGGGTTCCATTCCATATAGGGTTCCATTCCAGTCCATACAAGGTTCCATTCCATATAGGACTCCATTCCATATAGGATTCCATTCCATTCCATACAGGGTTCCATTCCATATAGGGTTCCATTCCATACTGGGTTCCATTCCATATAGGGTTCCATTCCATATAGGGTTCCATTCCATACAGGGTTCCATTCCATTCCATACAAGGTTCCATTCCATATAGGGTTCCATTCCATACAGGGTTCCATTCCATATAGGGTTCCATTCAATACCATATAGGGTTCCATTCCATATAGGGTTCCATTCCATACAGGGTTCCATTCCATATAGGGTTCCATTCAATACCATATAGGGTTCCATTCCATATAGGGTTCCATTCCATACAGGGTTCCATTCCATATAGGGTTCCATTCCATATAGGGTTCCATTCCATATAGGGTTCCATTCCATATAGGGTTCCATTCCATTCAGGGTTCCATTCCATATAGGGTTCCATTCCATATAGGGTTCCATTCCATACAGGGTTCCATTCCATATAGGGTTCCATTCCATTCCATATAGGGTTCCATTCCATACAGGGTTCCATTCCATATTGGGTTCCATTCCATATAGGGTTCCATTCCATTCCATACAAGGTTCCATTCCATATAGGATTCCATTCCATTCAGGGTTCCATTCCATATAGGGTTCCATTCCATTCCATACAAGGTTCCATTCCATTCCATACAAGGTTCCATTCCATATAGGACTCCATTCCATATAGGGTTCCATTCCATACAGGGTTCCATTCAATACCATATAGGTTTCCATTCCATATAGGGTAACATTCCATACAGGGTTCCATTCCATATAGGGTTCCATTCCAAACAGGGTTCCATTCCATATAGGGTTCCATTCCATTCCATACAGGGTTCCATTCCATATAGGGTTCCATTCCATACAGGGTTCCATTCCATATAGGGTTCCATTCCATATAGGGTTCCATTCCATATCGGGTTCCATTCCATTCCATGCAAGGTTCCATTCCATACAAGGTTCCATTCCATATAGGGTTCCATTCCATTCCATACAAGGTTCCATTCCATATAGGACTCCATTCCATATAGGATTCCATTCCATTCCATACAGGGTTCCATTCCATATAGGGTTCCATTCCATACAGGGTTCCATTCCATATAGGGTTCCATTCCATATAGGGTTCCATTCCATACAGGGTTCCATTCCATTCCATGCAAGGTTCCATTCCATACAAGGTTCCATTCCATATAGGGTTCCATTCCATTCCATATAGGGTTCCATTCCATATAGGGTTCCATTCAATACCATATAGGGTTCCATTCCATATAGGGTTCCATTCCATACAGGGTTCCATTCCATATAGGGTTCCATTCCATATAGGGTTCCATTCCATATAGGGTTCCATTCCATATAGGGTTCCATTCCATTCAGGGTTCCATTCCATATAGGGTTCCATTCCATTCCATACAAGGTTCCATTCCATATAGGACTCCATTCCATACAGGGTTCCATTCCATTCCTTACAGGGTTCCATTCCATTTAGGGTTCCATTCCATACAGGGTTCCATTCCATATAGGGTTCCATTCCATTCAGGGTTCCATTCCATATAGGGTTCCATTCCATATAGGGTTCCATTCCATTCCATATAGGGTTCCATTCCATACAGGGTTCCATTCCATATAGGGTTCCATTCCATATAGGGTTCCATTCCATTCCATACAAGGTTCCATTCCATATAGGATTCCATTCCATTCAGGGTTCCATTCCATATAGGGTTCCATTCCATTCCATATAGGGTTCCATTCCATATAGGGTTCCATTCCATACAGGGTTCCATTCCATACAGGGTTCCTTTCAATACCATATAGGGTTCCATTCCATATAGGGTAACATTCCATACAGGGTTCCATTCCATATAGGGTTCCATTCCATATAGGGTTCCATTCCATACAGGGTTCCATTCCATATAGGGTTCCATTCCATTCCATATAGGGTTCCATTCCATACAGGGTTCCATTCCATATAGGGTTCCATTCCATATAGGGTTCCATTCCATTCCATACAAGGTTCCATTCCATATAGGATTCCATTCCATTCAGGGTTCCATTCCATATAGGGTTCCATTCCATTCCATACAAGGTTCCATTCCATATAGGACTCCATTCCATATAGGGTTCCATTCCATTCCATACAAGGTTCCATTCCATATAGGATTCCATTCCATTTAGGGTTCCATTCCATACAGGGTTCCATTCAATACCATATAGGTTTCCATTCCATATAGGGTAACATTCCATACAGGGTTCCATTCCATATAGGGTTCCATTCCATATAGGGTTCCATTCCATATAGGGTTCCATTCCATTCCATACAGGGTTCCATTCCATATAGGGTTCCATTCCATACAGGGTTCCATTCCATATAGGGTTCCATTCCATATAGGGTTCCATTCCATATCGGGTTCCATTCCATTCCATGCAAGGTTCCATTCCATACAAGGTTCCATTCCATATAGGGTTCCATTCCATTCCATACAGGGTTCCATTCCATATAGGGTTCCATTCAATACCATATAGGGTTCCATTCCATATAGGGTTCCATTCCATACAGGGTTCCATTCCATACAGGGTTCCATTCCATATAGGGTTCCATTCCATTCCATACAGGGTTCCATTCCATATAGGGTTCCATTCCATACAGGGTTCCATTCCATATAGGGTTCCATTCCATATAGGGTTCCATTCCATATCGGGTTCCATTCCATTCCATGCAAGGTTCCATTCCATACAAGGTTCCATTCCATATAGGGTTCCATTCCATTCCATATAGGACTCCATTCCATATAGGATTCCATTCCATTCCATACAGGGTTCCATTCCATATAGGGTTCCATTCCATACAGGGTTCCATTCCATATAGGGTTCCATTCCATACAGGGTTCCATTCCATATAGGGTTCCATTCCATATAGGGTTCCATTCCATATAGGGTTCCATTCCATTCAGGGTTCCATTCCATATAGGGTTCCATTCCATTCCATACAAGGTTCCATTCCATATAGGATTCCATTCCATTCCATACAGGGTTCCATTCCATATAGGGTTCCATTCCATACTGGGTTCCATTCCATATAGGGTTCCATTCCATATAGGGTTCCATTCCATACAGGGTTCCATTCCATTCCATACAAGGTTCCATTCCATATAGGGTTCCATTCCATACAGGGTTCCATTCCATATAGGGTTCCATTCAATACCATATAGGGTTCCATTCCATATAGGGTTCCATTCCATACAGGGTTCCATTCCATATAGGGTTCCATTCAATACCATATAGGGTTCCATTCCATATAGGGTTCCATTCCATACAGGGTTCCATTCCATATAGGGTTCCATTCCATATAGGGTTCCATTCCATATAGGGTTCCATTCCATTCAGGGTTCCATTCCATATAGGGTTCCATTCCATATAGGGTTCCATTCCATACAGGGTTCCATTCCATATAGGGTTCCATTCCATTCCATATAGGGTTCCATTCCATACAGGGTTCCATTCCATATAGGGTTCCATTCCATATAGGGTTCCATTCCATTCCATACAAGGTTCCATTCCATATAGGATTCCATTCCATTCAGGGTTCCATTCCATATAGGGTTCCATTCCATTCCATACAAGGTTCCATTCCATTCCATACAAGGTTCCATTCCATATAGGACTCCATTCCATATAGGGTTCCATTCCATACAGGGTTCCATTCAATACCATATAGGTTTCCATTCCATATAGGGTAACATTCCATACAGGGTTCCATTCCATATAGGGTTCCATTCCATATAGGGTTCCATTCCAAACAGGGTTCCATTCCATATAGGGTTCCATTCCATTCCATACAGGGTTCCATTCCATATAGGGTTCCATTCCATACAGGGTTCCATTCCATATAGGGTTCCATTCCATATAGGGTTCCATTCCATATCGGGTTCCATTCCATTCCATGCAAGGTTCCATTCCATACAAGGTTCCATTCCATATAGGGTTCCATTCCATTCCATACAAGGTTCCATTCCATATAGGACTCCATTCCATATAGGATTCCATTCCATTCCATACAGGGTTCCATTCCATATAGGGTTCCATTCCATACAGGGTTCCATTCCATATAGGGTTCCATTCCATATAGGGTTCCATTCCATACAGGGTTCCATTCCATTCCATGCAAGGTTCCATTCCATACAAGGTTCCATTCCATATAGGGTTCCATTCCATTCCATACAGGGTTCCATTCCATATAGGGTTCCATTCAATACCATATAGGGTTCCATTCCATATAGGGTTCCATTCCATACAGGGTTCCATTCCATATAGGGTTCCATTCCATATAGGGTTCCATTCCATATAGGGTTCCATTCCATATAGGGTTCCATTCCATTCAGGGTTCCATTCCATATAGGGTTCCATTCCATTCCATACAAGGTTCCATTCCATATAGGACTCCATTCCATACAGGGTTCCATTCCATTCCTTACAGGGTTCCATTCCATATAGGGTTCCATTCCATACAGGGTTCCATTCCATATAGGGTTCCATTCCATATAGGGTTCCATTCCATACAGGGTTCCATTCCATATAGGGTTCCATTCCATATAGGGTTCCATTCCATTCCATACAGGGTTCCATTCCATTCCATACAGGGTTCCATTCCATACAGGGTTCCATTCCATATAGGGTTCCATTCCATTTCGGGTTCCATTCCATTTCGGGTTCCATTTCATTCAGGGTTCCATTCCATATAGGGTTCCATTCCATTCCATACAATGTTCCATTCCATATAGGACTCCATTCCATATAGGGTTCAATTCCATTCCATACAAGGTTCCATTCCATATAGGACTCCATTCCATATAGGGTTCCATTCCATTCCATACAGGGTTCCATTCCATATAGGACTCCATTCCATACAGGGTTCCATTCCATTCCTTACAGGGTTCCATTCCATATAGGGTTCCATTCCATACAGGGTTCCATTCCATATAGGGTTCCATTCCATATAGGGTTCCATTCCATACAGGGTTCCATTCCATATAGGGTTCCATTCCATATAGGGTTCCATTCCATTCCATACAGGGTTCCATTCCATTCCATTCCATACAGGGTTCCATTCCATACAGGGTTCCATTCCATATAGGGTTCCATTCCATTTCGGGTTCCATTCCATTTCGGGTTCCATTTCATTCAGGGTTCCATTCCATATAGGGTTCCATTCCATTCCATACAATGTTCCATTCCATATAGGACTCCATTCCATATAGGGTTCAATTCCATTCCATACAAGGTTCCATTCCATATAGGACTCCATTCCATATAGGGTTCCATTCCATTCCATACAGGGTTCCATTCCATATAGGGTTCCATTCAATACCATATAGGGTTCCATTCCATATAGGGTTCCATTCCATATAGGGTTCCATTCCATTCAGGGTTCCATTCCATATAGGGTTCCATTCCATTCCATACAAGGTTCCATTCCATATAGGATTCCATTCAGGGTTCCATTCCATTCCATACAAGGTTCCATTCCATATAGGACTCCATTCCATATAGGGTTCCATTCCATTCCATACAAGGTTCCATTCCATATAGGGTTCCATTGCATACAGGGTTCCATTGCATACAGGGTTCCATTCCATATAGGGTTCCATTCCATTCCATTCCATTCCACCCACACATGCAATGACATCTCCTGGTTTCAACGATGTTTCTAGAGACAATATCTCTCTCTTCATCACTCAATACCTAGGTTTACCTCCACTGTATTCACATCCTACCATACATTTGTCTGTACATTATACCTTGATGCTATTTTATCGCCCCCAGAAACCTCCTTTTACTCTATGTTCCAGACGTTCTAGACGACCAATTCTCATAGCTTTTAGCCGTACCCTTATTCTACTCCTCCTATGTTCCTCTGGCGATGTAGAGGTGAATCCAGGCCCTGCAGTGCCTAGCTCCACTCCTATTCCCCAGGCGCTCTCTTTTGACGACTTCTGTAACCGTAATAGCCTTGGTTTCATGCATGTTAACATTAGAAGCCTCCTCCCTAAGTTTGTTCTATTCACTGCTTTAGCACACTCTGCCAACCCGGATGTTCTAGCTGTGTCTGAATCCTGGCTTAGGAAGACCACCAAAAACTCAGACATTTTAATTCCAAACTACAACATTTTCAGACAAGATAGAACTGCCAAAGGGGGCGGTGTTGCAATCTACTGCAAAGATAGCCTGCAGAGTTCTGTCCTACTATCCAGGTCTGTACCCAAACAATTTTAACTTCTACTTTTAAAAATCCACCTCTCTAAAAACAAGTCTCTCACCGTTGCCGCCTGCTATAGACCACCCTCTGCCCCCAGCTGTGCTCTGGACACCATATGTGAACTGATTGCCCCCCATCTATCTTCAGAGTTCGTGCTGCTAGGCGATCTAAACTGGAACATGCTTAACACCCCAGCCATCCTACAATCTAAACTTGATGCCCTCAATCTCACACAAATAATCAATGAACCTACCAGGTACCTCCCCAAAACCTTAAACACGGGCACCCTCATAGATATCATCCTAACCAACTTCCCCTCTAAATACACCTCTGCTGTCTTCAACCAAGATCTCAGCGATCACTGCCTCATTGCCTGCATCCGTAATGGGTCAGCGGTCAAACGACCTCCACTCATCACTGTAAAACGCTCCCTGAAACACTTCTGCGAGCAGGCCTTTCTAATCGACCTGGCCGGGGTATCCTGGAAGGATATTGATCTCATCCCGTCAGTAGAGGATGCCTGGATATTTTTAAAAAATGCCTTCCTAACCATCTTAAATAAACATGCCCCATTTAAGAAATTTAGAACCAGGAACAGATATAGCCCTTGGTTCTCCCCAGACCTGACTGCCCTTAACCAACACAAAAACATCCTATGGCGTTCTGCATTAGCATCGAACAGCCCCCGTGATATGCAGCTGTTCAGGGAAGCTAGAAATCATTATACACAGGCAGTTAGAAAAGCCAAGGCTAGCTTTTTCAAGCAGAAATTTGCTTCCTGCAACACTAACTCAAAAAAGTTCTGGGACACTGTAAAGTCCATGGAGAATAAGAACACCTCCTCCCAGCTGCCCACTGCACTGAAGATAGGAAACACTGTCACCACTGATAAATCCACCATAATTGAGAATTTCAATAAGCATTTTTCTACGGCTGGCCATGCTTTCCACCTGGCTACTCCTACCCCGGACAACAGCACTGCACCCCCAACAGCAACTCGCCCAAGCCTTCCCCATTTCTCCTTCTCCCAAATCCATTCAGCTGATGTTCTGAAAGAGCTGCAAAATCTGGACCCCTACAAATCAGCCGGGCTAGACAATCTGGACCCTTTCTTTCTAAAATTATCTGCCGAAATTGTTGCCACCCCTATTACTAGCCTGTTCAACCTCTCTTTCGTGTCGTCTGAGATTCCCAAAGATTGGAAAGCAGCTGCGGTCATCCCCCTCTTCAAAGGGGGGGACACTCTTGACCCAAACTGCTACAGACCTATATCTATCCTACCGTGCCTTTCTAAGGTCTTCGAAAGCCAAGTCAACAAACAGATTACCGACCATTTCGAATCTCACCATACCTTCTCTGCTATGCAATCCGGTTTCAGAGCTGGTCATGGGTGCACCTCAGCCACGCTCAAGGTCCTAAACGATATCTTAACCGCCATCGATAAGAAACATTACTGTGCAGCCGTATTCATTGATCTGGCCAAGGCTTTCGACTCTGTCAATCACCATATCCTCATCGGCAGACTCGACAGCCTTGGTTTCTCAAATGATTGCCTCGCCTGGTTCACCAACTACTTCTCTGATAGAGTTCAGTGTGTCAAATCGGAGGGTCTGCTGTCCGGACCTCTGGCAGTCTCTATGGGGGTGCCACAGGGTTCAATTCTTGGACCGACTCTCTTCTCTGTATACATCAATGAGGTCGCTCTTGCTGCTGGTGAGTCCCTGATCCACCTCTACGCAGACGACACCATTCTGTATACTTCCGGCCCTTCTTTGGACACTGTGTTAACAACCCTCCAGGCAAGCTTCAATGCCATACAACTCTCCTTCCGTGGCCTCCAATTGCTCTTAAATACAAGTAAAACTAAATGCATGCTCTTCAACCGATCGCTACCTGCACCTACCTGCCTGTCCAACATCACTACTCTGGACGGCTCTGACTTAGAATACGTGGACAACTACAAATACTTAGGTGTCTGGTTAGACTGTAAACTCTCCTTCCAGACCCATATCAAACATCTCCAATCCAAAGTTAAATCTAGAATTGGCTTCCTATTTCGCAACAAAGCATCCTTCACTCATGCTGCCAAACATACCCTTGTAAAACTGACCATCCTACCAATCCTCGACTTTGGCGATGTCATTTACAAAATAGCCTCCAATACCCTACTCAACAAATTGGATGCAGTCTATCACAGTGCAATCCGTTTTATCACCAAAGCCCCATATACTACCCACCATTGCGACCTGTACGCTCTCGTTGGCTGGCCCTCGCTTCATACTCGTCGCCAAACCCACTGGCTCCATGTCATCTACAAGACCCTGCTAGGTAAAGTCCCCCCTTATCTCAGCTCGCTGGTCACCATAGCATCTCCCACCTGTAGCACACGCTCCAGCAGGTATATCTCTCTAGTCACCCCCAAAACCAATTCTTTCTTTGGCCGCCTCTCCTTCCAGTTCTCTGCTGCCAATGACTGGAACGAACTACAAAAATCTCTGAAACTGGAAACACTTATCTCCCTCACTAGCTTTAAGCACCAACTGTCAGAGCAGCTCACAGATTACTGCACCTGTACATAGCCCACCTATAATTTAGCCCAAACAACTACCTCTTTCCCAACTGTATTTAATTTTTATTTATTTATTTTGCTCCTTTGCACCCTATTATTTTTTATTTCTACTTTGCACATTCTTCCATTGCAAAACTACCATTCCAGTATTTTACTTGCTATATTGTACTTACTTTGCCATCATGGCCTTTTTTGCCTTTACCTCCCTTCTCACCTCATTTGCTCACATTGTATATAGACTTGTTTATACTGCATTATTGACTGTATGTTTGTTTTTACTCCATGTGTAACTCTGTGTCGTTTTATCTGTCGAACTGCTTTGCTTTATCTTGGCCAGGTCGCAATTGTAAATGAGAACTTGTTCTCAACTTGCCTACCATTCCATTCAGGGTTCCATTCCATATAGGGTTCCATTCCATATAGGGTTCCATTCCATACAGGGTTCCATTCCATATAGGGTTCCATTCCATA
Organism: Oncorhynchus kisutch; assembly: GCF_002021735.2. Taxonomy (NCBI): domain Eukaryota; kingdom Metazoa; phylum Chordata; class Actinopteri; order Salmoniformes; family Salmonidae; genus Oncorhynchus; species Oncorhynchus kisutch. The sequence continues at coordinate 54,688,355 of NC_034195.2, forward strand.
TAGGGTTCCATTCCATATCGGGTTCCATTCCATATAGGGTTCCATTCCATTCCATGCAAGGTTCCATTCAATACAAGGTTCCATTCCATATAGGGTTCCATTCCATTCCATACAGGGTTCCATTCCATATAGGGTTCCATTCAATACCATATAGGGTTCCATTCCATATAGGGTTCCATTCCATACAGGGTTCCATTCCATATAGGGTTCCATTCCATATAGGGTTCCATTCCATATAGGGTTCCATTCCATTCAGGGTTCCATTCCATATAGGGTTCCATTCCATATAGGGTTCCATTCCATATAGGGTTCCATTCCATACAAGGTTCCATTCCATATAGGACTCCTTTCCATATAGGGTTCCATTCCATTCCATACAGGGTTCCATTCCATATAGGGTTCCATTCCATACAGGGTTCCATTCCATATAGGGTTCCATTCCATATAGGGTTCCATTCCATTTCGGGTTCCATTTCATTCAGGGTTCCATTCCATATAGGGTTCCATTCCATTCCATACAATGTTCCATTCCATATAGGACTCCATTCCATATAGGGTTCAATTCCATTCCATACAAGGTTCCATTCCATATAGGACTCCATTCCATATAGGGTTCCATTCCATTCCATACAGGGTTCCATTCCATATAGGGTTCCATTCAATACCATATAGGGTTCCATTCCATATAGGGTTCCATTCCATATAGGGTTCCATTCCATTCAGGGTTCCATTCCATATAGGGTTCCATTCCATTCCATACAAGGTTCCATTCCATATAGGATTCCATTCAGGGTTCCATTCCATTCCATACAAGGTTCCATTCCATATAGGACTCCATTCCATATAGGGTTCCATTCCATTCCATACAAGGTTCCATTCCATATAGGGTTCCATTGCATACAGGGTTCCATTCCATATAGGGTTCCATTCCATACAGGGTTCCATTCCATATAGGGTTCCATTCCATATAGGGTTCCATTCCATTCAGGGTTCCATTCCATATAGGGTTCCATTCCATTCCATACAAGGTTCCATTCCATATAGGATTCCATTCCATTCAGGGTTCCATTCCATATAGGGTTCCATTCCATATAGGGTTCCATTCTATTCAGGGTTCCATTCCATATAGGGTTCCATTCCATACAGGGTTCCATTCCATATAGGGTTCCATTCCATACAGGATTCCATTCCATTCAGGGTTCCATTCCATATAGGGTTCCATTCCATATAGGTTCCATTCCATATAGGGTTCCATTCCATACAGGGTTCCATTCCATACAGGGTTCCATTCCATATAGGGTTCCATTCCATACAGGGCTCCATTCCACATAGGGTTCCATTCCATACAGGGTTCCATTCCATATAGGGTTCCATTCCATATAGGGTTCCATTCCATACAGGGCTCCATTCCATATAGGGTTCCATTCCATATAGGACTCCATTCCATATAGGGTTCCATTCCATTCAGGGTTCCATTCCATATAGGGTTCCATTCTATTCAGGGTTCCATTCCATATAGGGTTCCATTCTATTCCATATAGGACTCCATTCCATATAGGGTTCCATTCCATTCCATTCAGGGTTCCATTCCATTCAGGGTTCCATTCCATTCCATTCCATATAGGGTTCCATTCTATTCCATATAGGACTCCATTCCATATAGGGTTCCATTCCATTCCATTCAGGGTTCCATTCCATTCCATATAGGGTTCCATTCATTCCATATAGGGTTCCATTCTAACTCTGTGAAAGGATAGAGTGATAGCGGCTGAGGCCACATCAGAGTTAATGCTTACACAATCACATGGAAAGAGGAGACAAGTCCTCTAGAACCTTTCTGTTGTTAACAACAGCATGTTTAGAACAGAAGTGGTTTGCATTGTGGCTACCAGTGAAATACAGGAGATTGGTGGCTGGCAGGCTGGCTTACAGGCGGCTAGGTCCGCCAGTGATGCATGGCCCTGTAACTTTGAAGCTCTTTTATGAGACTCCGTAGCCATGCCACCAGTGTATTACTGTTGCAAATATGCACGTTTGTATTCTGATTTATATACAATATACAAACAATAGTATACTATTTCCCTATAATGATTCCCATTGACAACAGGAAAGGAAAGTTCTGCTTAGCTCAGGGTACTAGGGTAATCACTTTCCCACAATCCTCCCATTAAATCAGTCAGACATCTAATATAAACACAGTTGGTCCTCTCATTTATTTTCTCGCTCTCTCTCTCACTCTCTCTCTCTCTCTCTCTATCCCCTTTCTATCCCCCCCTCTCTCTCTATCCCCCTCTACCCCCTCTCTCTCTCTATCCCCCTCTAGCCCCCCCTCTCTCTGTCCCCCCTCTGCTAAATACTTTCACTCAGCAAACCCTTAAACCTTTCCCAAATGATTGCTTTACAATTCAGACATTCATGATCGAAATGATTAGACCGTAAACGGCACTGGTGTAAAGTAACATGAAATAAAAATACTACATTTATAATGTAGTCATTTAGCAGACGCTCTTATCCAGAGCGACTTACTTAAAGATGTTTGACAACTTTTACTTTACTGCATTCCTCAAGAAAATACATTGACTTTTTACTCCATACATTTCTCTGACACCCAAAAGTACTCGTTACATTTTAAATGAAATCTTCCGTACTGCCTCTGATCTGGTGGACTTAGTGTTGGAGCCCCTGGCTATCCCTAAATTAATAAAAAAGGAACAAGTAGTATTTTATTGAATGACTTTCACTTGAGTCATTTTCTATTAAGGTATCTTTACTTTTACTCAAGTATGACAATTAGGTATTTTAAAGTACACCACTGGTAAATGATAACATCCCGCAAGCTGTCTCCCCGGTTCATTGGTCCTTTTCCCATCTCCAGAGTCCTGAGTTCCACTGCTGTCCGTCTTGTGTTACCCAATATTCACCCTACCTTCCATGTGTCTAAGATTAGTCACAAGTAGGAAAATACACCACTGGTGAATGATAACATGCCAAATACAACAAACTCAGTCTGACTGGGCCTGTTTGAATCACGAGTAGGAAAGTACACCATGTCGCACCCTGATCTGTTTCACCTGTCCTCGTTGTTGTCTCCACCCCCTCCAGGTGTCACTTGTTTTCCCCAATGTATTTATCCCTGTGTTTCCTGTCTCTCTGTACCAGTGTATTTATCCCTGTGTTTCCTGTCTCTCTGTACCAGTGTATTTATCCCTGTGTTTCCTGTCTCTCTGTGCCAGTGTATTTATCCCTGTGTTTCCTGTCTCTCTGTACCAGTGTATTTATCCCTGTGTTTCCTGTCTCTCTGTACCAGTGTATTTATCCCTGTGTTTCCTGTCTCTCTGTACCAGTGTATTTATCCCTGTGTTTCCTGTCTCTCTGTACCAGTGTATTTATCCCTGTGTTTCCTGTCTCTCTGTACCAGTGTATTTATCCCTGTGTTTCCTGTGTCTCTGGGCCAGTGTATTTATCCCTGTGTTTCCTGTCTCTCTGTACCAGGGTATTTATCCCTGTGTTTCCTGTCTCTCTGTACCAGTGTATTTATCCCTGTGTTTCCTGTGTCTCTGGGCCAGTGTATTTATCCCTGTGTTTCCTGTGTCTCTGGGCCAGTGTATTTATCCCTGTGTTTCCTGTCTCTCTGTACCAGTGTATTTATCCCTGTGTTTCCTGTCGCTCTGTGCCAGTTCGTCTTGTATGTTTCCAAGTAAACCAGCAGTGTTTCCCGTACTCCTGCCTTTGCTATTTGCTTTTTCCTAGTCCTTCTGGTTTTGAACCTGGCCTGTTTCTGTACCCGCCTGCCTGACCGTTCTGCCTGCCTTGACCACAAGCCTTTCTACCACTCTGTACCTCCTGGACTCTGATCTGGATTGGACCTTTTTTGCCTGTCCACAACCATTCTCTTGCCTTCTCCCTTTTTGGATCAATAAACATTGTAAGACTCCAACCATCTGCCTCCTGTGTCTGCATCTGGGTCTCGCCTTGTGCCCTTATAGTAGGAACTGGCCATGACAGACCCAGCAGACTTGGACCAGCTCTGCCACGCTGTCTCCCTGCAGGGAGCCACCATTAGGAGACATGAGGAGTTGGTACAGGACCTTCTGGAAGGACTCAGGTCCTTGACGGAACGCCACGACCATGGGTTACAGGCTATTATGGAGCAAATCAGGGAGCTCAGAGACTGTCTGCCACCTCTGGAAAAACACCAGTCACCCAGTAATTTTTTCCCTCTCTGTGGTGAGTTTGTACAGCCTACCCCGGCTCCTATCCCGGCTCCCCGAGAACCCCGCTTACCTCCTCCAGAGTGATATTCGGGGAATCCTGGTGCCTGCCTGGGATTTCTTTCTCAGTGCTCGCTTATTTTAAAGCTCCGCCTTATCTCAGCTCACTGGTCACCATAACAACACCCACCCGTAGCACACGCTCCAGCAGGTATATCTCACTGGTCATCCCCAAAGCCAACAGCTACTTTGGCCGCCTTTCATTACAGTTCTCTGCTGCCAATGACTGGAACGATTTGCAAAAGTGGCTGAAGTTGGAGACTTATACAGTTGAAGTCGGAAGTTTACATACACTTAGGTTGGAGTCATTAAAACTCATTTTTCAACCACTCCACAAATGTCTTGTTAACAAACTATAGTTTTGGCAAGTCGGTTAGGACATCTACTTTGAGCATGACACAAATAATTTTTCCAACAATTGTTTTCAGATTATTTCACTTATAATTCACTGTATCACAATTCCAGGAGGGTCAGAAGTTTACATACACTAAGTATACACTAAGTTGACTGTGCCTTTAAACAGCTTGGAAAATTCCAGAAAATGATATCCTGGCTTTAGAAGCTTCTGATAGGCTAATTGACATCATTTGAGTCAATTGGAGGTGTACCTGTGGATGTATTTCAAGGCCTACCTTCAAACTCAGTGACTCTTTGCTCTTTGATAAAAGAAATAAAAGCTGAAATAAATCATTCTCTCTACTATTATTCTGACATTTCACATTCTTAAAATAAAGTGGTGATCCTAACTAACGTAAAACAGGGAATTTTTACTGGGATTAAATGTCAGGAATTGTCAAAAACTGAGTTTAAATGTATTTGGCTAAGGTGTATGTAAACTTTAAGCATCTGCTATCTGAGCAGCTCAGTGATCGCTGCAGCTGTACACAGCCCATCTGTAAATAGCCAATCTACCTACCTCATCCCCATATTGTATTTATTTCCTTTTTCTGCTCTTTTGTACACCAGTATCTCTACTTGCACATCATCATCTGCACATCTATCACTCCAGTGTTAATGCTAAACTGTAATTACTTTGCTACTATGGCCTATTTATTGCCTTACCTCCTTAATCCATTTGCACACACTGTATATAGATGTTTCTATTGTTGTACTTTTGTTTACTCTATGTGTAACTCTGCGTTGTTGTTTTTTGTCGCACTGCTTTGCTTGATCTTGCCAGGTCGCAGTTGTAAATGAGAACTTGTTCTCAACTGGCCTACCTGTTTAAGTAAAGGTGAAATAAAAAATATTTTTGAGCTACAGCCGTCTTCGTTTCGTTCAGACCGATCGAAGATAGCGTATATCATTACGCTAATGTCGGGAAGGGCACTTTCCTGGGCTACGACAGTTTGGGAGCAACAATCCGTCATTTGTGGTCATCTGGAGGAATTTATGGCAGAGGCGAGAAAGGTATTGGAGTCTCCGGTATCTGGGAGAAAGGCGGCCAGTTAACTGCTTGTCTTACGTCAAAACTCCCGGACTACGCGGTTGAATTTCGCACCGAGAGTGCCTGGAATCCGGAGTCTCTTTTCGATACCTTTCTGCACGGATTATCTGAGGATGTAAAGGATGAGCTGCTCGGGAATTACCGGTGGACCTCAACTCCCTTATCGCCCATCAAAATCAATGGACGCCTAAGGAAGGAGTGAGAGGAGGTCTGGCCTCGGGCCTAAGGAAGGAGTGAGAGGAGGTCTGGCCTCGGGCCTAAGGAAGGAGTGAGAGGAGGTCTGGCCTCGGGCCTAAGGAAGGAGTGAGAGGAGGTCTGGCCTCGGGCCTAAGGAAGGAGTGAGAGGAGGTCTGGCCTCGGGCCTAAGGAAGGAGTGAGAGGAGGTCTGGCCTCGGGCCTAAGGAAGGAGTGAGAGGAGGTCTGGCCTCGGGCCTAAGGAAGGAGTGAGAGGAGGTCTGGCCTCGGGCCTAAGGAAGGAGTGAGAGGAGGTCTGGCCTCGGGCCTAAGGAAGGAGTGAGAGGAGGTCTGGCCTCGGGCCTAAGGAAGGAGTGAGAGGAGGTCTGGCCTCGGGCCTAAGGAAGGAGTGAGAGGAGGTCTGGCCTCGGGCCTAAGGAAGGAGTGAGAGGAGGTCTGGCCTCGGGCCTAAGGAAGGAGTGAGAGGAGGTCTGGCCTCGGGCCTAAGGAAGGAGTGAGAGGAGGTCTGGCCTCGGGCCTAAGGAAGGAGTGAGAGGAGGTCTGGCCTCGGGCCTAAGGAAGGAGTGAGAGGAGGTCTGGCCTCGGGCCTAAGGAAGGAGTGAGAGGAGGTCTGGCCTCGGGCCTAAGGAAGGAGTGAGAGGAGGACTCGTGCACACGCTATGGCTCGTTCACCTTCATGGGAATCCAGAAGTTTCTGAAAGCAGCTTTTCCGAGAGGATTCGAAGCCACCATCTCGTGAATCTACGATGGGTGTGTTGGATACTCCTGAGCCTATGCAGTTGGGAAGAGTTAGGTTGTCAATTTGGGAGTGCTCACGAACGATGAACAGTAACTGTCGTCTGTACTGTGGAAGGGCAGGACATTTCTACCTGTCCTATTAGGAAACCCTTCTCTCTCGTGGGTACCAGCTATGGTGAATCAGACTGGGAGTTCCCTGATTCCCATCACCCGCACACTCTTTTTGTGCTTGGATTGGTCTCCCCACAGCGCAAGTCTCTCCGAGTGCTCATTGACTCTGGGGCTGATGAATGTCTTATGGATGCCACGATAGCTTCATAGCTTAGTATTCCCACTCAGCCTCTCTCTGTGCCCATGGACGCTGGGGCACTGGACGGCCGCTCTATAGGGGAAGTCAACCATAGTACTATGCCCGTTCAATTACGGGTTTCTGGTAACCACAGTGAGACAATACAGTTCCTCCTCATTGCATCTCCCCATGTTCCTGGTTGTGTTGGGATTTTCCTGGCTACAAAAATACAATCCTGTGATTGACTGGACCACAACCTCCATCCTGGGTTGGAGTCCTTTTTGCCCACTGCCTTGAAGCAGCACAGCCTTCCCCAAGTCGTCTTTCTCAGGACGTGAGCAAGACTGTGGATGTCTCTGCCTTTCCCACTGAGTACCATGACCTCCTGGGTGTCTTCAGCACGTGCTACTTCCCTTCACCGCACCCTTATGTCCTTATGACTGTGCCATTGATCTCATACTCCGTACCTCTCCTCTCCGTTTGAACCTCTACAGGGGTACACCATATTTTCCAAGTTGGACCTTTGAAATGCCTACCACCTGGTTCGGATACGCGAGGGGGATGAGTGGAAGACAGCCTTCAACACAGCCAGTGGACATTATGAGTACCAGGTCAAGCCATTTGGACTCTCCAACGCCCCGCCCCCGCTGTTTTCCAGGCTTTGGTCAATGATGTACTTCAGGACATGTTAAACCGGTTTGTGTTCGTGTACCTTCACGACATCCTGTTTTTTTCCCGATCTGCACAAGAATATGTTCTTCATGTCAGACAGGTCCTTCAGCGCCTCCTGTTCCTGAAAGAAGTGTGAGTTTCACCGCTCTACCATCACCTTTCTGGGATATGAGGGCAATGTTCAGATGGATTCTGGAAAGGTGAAAGCAGTGGTGGATTGGCCTCAACCAATGTCCAGGGTGCAGTTGCACCGACGTCTTGGTTTTGCAAACTCCTACCGCCGTTTCATCCGGGACTACAGTGCCCCCTTCCCGGTGTAACAGTATAACTTTAGACCGTCCCCTCGCCCATACCCGGGCGCGAACCAGGGACCCTCTGCACACATCATCAACAGGCACCCACGAAGCATCATTACCCATCGCTCCACAAAAGCCGCGGCCCTTGCAGAGCAACTACTACTTCAAGGTCTCAGAGCAAGTGACGTCACCGATTGGAACGCTATTTAGCGTTAGTTAGCTTAGTTAGCACCACCGCTAACTACTCACCTCTCCCAAGGATGGAAACGCTATTTAGCGCGCACCGCTAACTAAGCTAGCCATTTCACATCCGTTACACTGGCACTCACCTCTCCCAAGGTACTGTTCAAGTGGTCTCCAGCTGTCGACAAAACCTTTGTGGACCTGAAGCGTCGGTTCACAACAGCACCCATCCTCGCGCCAATTTGTGGTGTAAGGGGATGCTTCGGATGTTGGAGTGGGGGCCATCCTGTCCCATCATCTCAATCCTGCCGAAAGGAACTACGATGTTGGAGTGGGGGCCATCCTGTCCCATCATCTCAATCCTGCTGAGAGGAACTACGATGTTGGAGTGGGGGCCATCCTGTCCCATCATCTCAATCCCGAGAGAAACTACGATGTTGGCAACCGAGAACTCCTGGCGGTGAAGATGGCGTTGGAAGAGCGGAGGCAAATCAAATCAAATCAAATGTATTTATATAGCCCTTCTTACATCAGCTGATATATCAAAGTGCTGTACAGAAACCCAGCCTAAAACCCCAAACAGCAAGCAATGCAGGTGTAGAAGCACGGTGGCTAGGAAAAACTCCCTAGAAAGGCCAAAACCTAGGAAGAAGCCTAGAGAGGAACCAGGCTATGAGGGGTGGCCAGCCTCTTCTGGCTGGTGCCGGGTGGAGATTATAACAGAACATGGCCAAGATGTTCAAATGTTCATAAATGACCAGCATGGTCAACTAATAGTAATCACAGTGAACAGGTCAGGGTTCCATAGCCGCAGGCAGAACAGTTGAAACTGGAGCAGCAGCACGGCCAGGTGGACTGGGGACAGCAAGGAGTCATCATGCCAGGTAGACCTGAGGCATGGTCCTAGGGCTCAGGTCCTCCGAGAGAGAGAAAGAAAGAGAGAGAGAATTAGAGAGAGCATACTTAAATTCACACAGGACACCGGATAAGACAGGAGAAATACTCCAGATATATCAGACTGACCCTAGCCCACCGACACATAAACTACTGCAGCATAGGTACTGGAGGCTGAGACAGGAAGGGTCAGGAGACACTGTGGCCCCACCTGACGATACCCCCAGACAGGGCCAAACAGGCAGGATATAACCCCACCCACTTTGCCAAATCACAGCCCCCACACCACTAGAGGGATATCTTCAACCACCAACTTACCATCCTAAGACAAGGCCGAGTATAGCCCACGAAGATCTCCGCCACGGCACAACCCAAGGGGGGGGGGGGCGCCAACCTGGACAGGAAGCCCACGTCAGTGACTCAACCCACTCAAGTGATGCACCCCTCCTAGGGATGGCATGGAATAGCACCAGTAAGCCAGTGACTCAGCCCCTGTAATAGGGTTAGAGGCAGAGAATCCCAATGGAGAGAGGGGAACCGGCCAGGCAGAGACAGCAAGGGCGGTTCGTTGCTCCAGAGCCTTTCTGTTCACCTTCACACTCCTGGGCCAGACTCCACTCAATCATAGGACCTACTGAAGAGATGAGTCTTCAATAAAGACTTAAAGGTTGAGACCGAGTCTGCATCTCTCACATGGGTAGGCAGACCATTCCAGAAGAATGGGGCTCTATAGGAGAAAGCCCTGCCTCCAGCTGTTTGCTTAGAAATTCTAGGGACAATTAGGAGGCCTTCGTCTTGTACGTGTAGGTATGTACGGCAGCACCAAATCGGAAAGATAGGTAGGAGGAAGCCCATGTAATGTTTGTAGGTTAGCAGTAAAACCTTGAAATCAGCCCTTGCCTTAACAGGAAGCCAGTGTAGGGAGGCTAGCACTGGAGTAATATGACTTTAAAAAATGGTTCTAGTCAGGATTCTAGCAGCCATATTTAGCACTAACTGAAGTTTATTTTGTGCTTTATCCGGGTAGCCGGAAAGTAGAGCATTGCAGTAAGGCACTGGCTGGAAGGAGTAGAACAGCCATTCCTGGTCTGGACCGACCATAAAAACCTGGAATATCTCTGTACAGCCAAGGGCCTCAACTCCAGGCAGGCCCGGTGGGCCCTCCTGTTCACCAGATTTAACTTCACCATTTCCTACCGCCCAGGGTCAAGGAATGTAAAGCCTGACACCCTTTCCCACCTATCCAGTTTCTCTGCCACACCCTTGACCTCTGAAACCATTCTCCCTACCTCATGCCTTGCTGTCACTGTGGATTGGGGTATTGAGAACCTGGTCCGCGAGGCAAAACGCTCCCAACCTGGACCTGAAGGGGTCGGCTAACCGGCTGTTTGTCCCTAATCCAGTCCAGTCCCGGGTCCTGGAATGGGCTCATTGCTCCAGGCTGACCTGTCATCCAGGGTCCCGTCGTACACTAGCCTTCTTTGACAACGTTTCTGGTGGCCCACAATGGTCCCTGATGTCTCTGCCTTCGTCGCCACATGCACAGTGTGTGCTCTGAACAAGACTCCACGGCAGGCTCTTCTGGCCTCCTTCAGCCACTACCGGTTCCTCATAGTTCCTGGTCTCATATCTCTGGACTTTGTCATTGGGCTCCCTCCGTCTGATGGCAACACTGTCATTCTGACGGTAGTCGACCGGTTCTCCAAGGCCGCCCCTTTCATCCCTCTCCCCAAACTACCTTCTGTCAAGGAGACGGCCCAGCAGCAGATCTTCTGGATCCATGGACTCCCGGTAGACATGGTCTCCGATCGGGATTCTCGTCTCAGTTCTGGAAGGCATTCTGCACCCTTATTGGGTCGTTGGCCAGCCTATCGGTGGGGGGGGGGTGTGGCTTTCCACTCAGGATCTGCCCCTTCGGGTAGAGTCCCGCAAGCTGTCTCCCCGGTTCATTGGTCCTTTTCCCATCTCCAGAGTCCTGAGTTCCACTGCTGTCCGTCTTGTGTTACCCAATACCCTCCGTATTCACCCTACCTTCCATGTGTCGAAGATGAGTCACAAGTAGGAAAATACACCACTGGTGAATGATAACATGCCAAATACAACAAACTCAGTCTGACTGGGCCTGTTTGAATCACGAGTAGGAAAGTACACCACTGTGCATTATTTGTTTGCATTTCAGACACAGAGAAATGTCTCTTAAAACAGATTCCATCATACAACTGATAGCATGAGGGGAAAAATAAGTATTTTTCTAAAAGATTCAGCCAATTGTGGCTTAGAACATTCAACCACAGCATCTTTGTAGATTCTAAGCCTTCCCAAAAAAGTGAAAATTACAGCAACACCCACAGACCACTGTCTTTGGTTTCTCAAAGGCAGGAAGCATGGAGCCCCAGTTCTTTGGCAGGGCTGGGTGAGGGGAGTGGAGCAGAGTGGTGCAGCTGTGCAGAGTGTGTTTGAGTGTTTTAAGAAGAGGGGAGATTGGGGCCGAAGGGGGAGGCTGGTGCCATGAGGTGGAGGCTGGTGCCATGAGGTGGAGGCTGGACCGTGAGGGGAGGTGGGACCGTGAGGGGGAGGCTGGGACCGTGAGGGGAGGTTGGGACCGTGAAGTGGAGACTGGGACCGTGAGGGGGAGGCTGGGACCGTGAGGGGGAGGCTTGGACCGTGAGAGGGAGGCTGGGACCGTGAGGGGGGGGCTTGGACCACGAAGTGGAGGCTGGGACCGTGAGGGGGAGGCTGGGACCGTGAGGGGGAGGCTTGGACCGCGAAGTGGAGGCTGGGACCGTGAGGGGGAGGCTGGGCCATGAGGGGGAGGCTGAGGCCGTGAGGTGGAGGCTGGGGCCGTGAGGGGGAGGCTGAGGCCGTGAGGGGGAGGCTGAGGCTGTGAGGTGGAGGCTGGGGCCGGGAGGGAAGAGGGAAGCCTGACAGAATAAATCACAACCAGTCCCTCCCAGTCACCCCTCCACACCCGTCGCCCCTTCCACCCCTCTGATCCATGGCAGCCCGTCTGGCTCTCTCTCTCTCCAATCTTTCCCAGCCTCCCTGCCTCCATCCTTCCCTCCCTGGGGATAATGGATAATCTCTTTAAAATACAGTCACGCTTAGCAGCTGCTTTGTGGTTGTTCCTGTGGTCAGGAGGAATGAGGCCAGATTCAGTAGTAGAGAGTTTCCACTTGAGCCACTTCTATCCTCCAGAGAACAGAATGTGAAAGCCTGTATTATCAGCATACAATATGTTTATTCCCAAGAATCCCTGCAACAGTGTCCATCAGCAGTCCATCAGTGTCCATCAATCAGCACTCCGAGCACGGGGGGGGGGGGGGGACAACCCCCACCAAAGAATGTTAAATTTCTTCTTATGCTTTCTAGAGCCTAATAGGAGACAATACTTTCTGTACCTGTCAATTTAACAGCCTAACGTTTCACACGACAATTATACAACTTTATTTAACTAGGCAAGTCAGTTAAGAACAAATTCTTATTTTCAATGACGGCCTAGGAACAGTGGGTTAACTGGTCTAGGAACAGTGGGTTAACTGCCTGTTCAGGGGGCAGAACAACAGATTTGTACCTTGTCAGCTCGGGGGTTTGAACTTGCAGTAACCTTCCGGTTACTAGTCCAACACTCTAACCACTAGGCTACCCTGCCGCCCCTATAGCCTACACACATATTATTAACAGGGCACTATAACTCACAGATGGTATGTATTTATTGACCACAATCACTGGGCAATGTGGGCAATAACATCTGATACATAACACCTACATGTGTTTCCTATGGATTGTGACAGCAGAAATGTAAGTCTTTGATGGAGAATGAAGAGACATAAAAAAAACAATCCATACAGATAAGAGATTCCTGTGACAGACTAGACGCAAATTGAATGTTCAGTTGAAAGTGACAACGTCAATCTCTCTGCATGGTCCCCCACTCTTTTACTATTACATCACTATTTAACATTCCCGTAAAAGGCTAAGAAAACAGGAAAGGCAGGGTAGGGCCACTTTCCTTGGTAGAGGGGAGAACAGCCAACAGTCAAAGCAGGGTAGGGCCACTTTCCGTGGTAGAGGGGAGAACAGCCAACATACTCAATAATCGAAAGCTTAATTGTCCATTTAGGGTCTAATTGATCTCAGAAGACATAACCAAATGGTTACCAGTCTGTCCTGATAAAAATAACCAGGGTGGTAGGTCAAGCAGAAATTAGTTCTTGACTTCCATGAAAACAGGATTTATGAGGAACACAATATAGTATAGCAGTATAGCATACCAGCAGTATAGTACACTGATAGCATACCAGCAGTATAGTATACTGATAGCATACCAGCAGTATAGTACACTGATAGCATACCAGCAGTATAGTATACTGATAGCATACCAGCAGTATAGCATACCAGCAGTATAGCATACCGATAGCATACCAGCAGTATAGCATACCAGCAGTATTATGTACTATAGCATACCAGCAGTATAGCATACCAATATAATACCAGCAGTATAGCATACCAGCAGTATAGTATACAATAGCATACCAGCAGTATAGCATACCAATAGCATACCAGCAGTATAGTATACCAGCAGTATAGTAAACAATAGCATACCAGCAGTATAGTATACCAGCAGTATAGTAAACAATAGCATACCAGCAGTATAGTATACCAATAGCATACCAGCAGTATAGCATACCAATAGCATACCAGCAGTATAGTATACCAGCAGTATAGTAAACAATAGCATACCAGCAGTATAGTATACCAATAGCATACCAGCAGTATAGTATACCAACAGTATAGCATACCAGCAGTATAGCATACCAGTAGTATAGTATACAATAGCATACCAGCAGTATAGTATACCAACAGTATAGCATACCAGCAGTATAGCATACCAGTAGTATAGTATACAATAGCATACCAGCAGTATAGTATACCAGTAGTATAGTATACAATAGCACACCAGCAGTATAGTTTACCAATAGCATACCAGCAGTATAGCATACCAATAGCATACCAGAAGTATAACATACCAGCAGTATAGCATACCAATAGCATACCAACAGTATAGAATACCAGTAGTATAGCATACCAGCAGTATAGCATACCAGCAGTATAGCATACCAATAGCATACCAGCAGTATAGCATACCAATAGCATACCAGCAGTATAGAATACCGATAGCATACCAGCAGTATAGCACACCAGCAGTATAGCATACCAATAGCATACCAGCAGTATAGCATACCAATAGCATACCAGCAGTATAGTATACCAATAGCATACCAGCGGTATAGCATACCAATAGCATACCAATAGCATACCAGCAGTATAGCATACCAGCAGTATAGCATACCAGTAGTATAGCATACAAGCAGTATAGCATACCAGCAGTATAGTATACCAATAGCATACCAGTAGTATAGCATACCAGTAGTATAGCATACCAATAGCATACCAGCAGTACAGCATACCAATAGCATACCAGCAGTATAGCATACCAGCAGTATTGCATACCAGCAGTATAGCATACCAATAGCATCCCAGCAGTATAGTATACCAATAGCATACCAGCAGTATAGCTTACCAATAGCATACCAGCAGTATAGTATACCAATAGCATACCAGCAGTATAGCTTACCAATAGCATACCAGCAGTATAGTATACCAATAGCATACCAGCAGTATGGCATACCAGCAGTATGGCATACCAGCAGTATAGCATACCAATAGCATACCAGCAATATAGCATACCACCAGTATAGCTTAACAGTAGCATACCAGCAGTATAGCATACCAATAGCATACCAGCAGTATTCCATACCAGCAGTATAGTATACAATAGCATACCAGCAGTATAGCATACCAATAGCATACCAGCAGTATAGTATACAATAGCATACCAGCAGTATAGTATACAATAGCATACCAGCAGTATAGCATACCAATAGCATACCAGCAATATAGCATACTAAGAGCATACCAGCAGTATAGCATACCAATAGCATACCAGCAGTATAGCATACCAGCAGTATAGTATACAATAGCATACCAGCAGTATAGCATACCAATAGCATACCAGCAGTATAGTATACAATAGCATACCAGCAGTATAGTATACAATATCATACCAGCAATATAGCATACCAGCAGTATAGTATACAATATCATACCAGCAATATAGCATACCAGCAGTATAGTATACCAATAGCATACCAGCAGTATAGCTTAACAATAGTATACTATACCAATAGCATACCAGCAGTATAGCATACCAGCAGTATAGCATACCAGCAGTATAGCATAGCAGCAGGCCACTGGGAACACCTCAGACCACCACCAGCTGCACAGAAAAAAAACCATCACACAAAGAGCTCTTTGATTTGCCCTTCTTTTAGACTCCTTGATCGCATGAAGATACATTTAAAAGGCCATACTAAAAAAATGGTCAACTGTCATTTGGATGAAGTCATTTTCAAGCAAGCCACCTATACAGTAAACTGTCTCACAACATCGTTTTCCTCATGGCATGCCAGTCAGAGCACAGGTGAGATTAATGGTTAGGTTTTTATTAATAGATGCGCAGTAACATTACATTATTTTATTTTTTTAAGCCTGGGATTCAAACTGATGTTGTCTGTTTCATGATTAAAGTAGAATCAATGGTAAGACTCCGGGATAACGTAAGAAAGGGTATAAAACATAGACCTCATTATACAGTAAGGCTGAATAGCTAAATTAGAACACAGACAGCCAAGCCATACATCATTTAGGATCATTAAGCACAGCATAGCCCAGGCATAATTTAGGATCACTAAGCACAGCATAGCCCAGGCATAATTTAGGATCACTAAGCACAGCATAGCCCAGGCATAATTTAGGATCACTAAGCACAGCATAGCCCAGGCATAATTTAGGATCACTAAGCACAGCATAGCCCAGGCATAATTTAGGATCACAAAGCACAGCATAGCCCAGGCATAATTTAGGATCACTAAGCACAGCATAGCCCAGGCATAATTTAGGATCACTAAGCACAGCATAGCCCAGGCATAATTTAGGATCACTAAGCACAGCATAGCCCAGGCATAATTTAGGATCACTAAGCACAGCATAGCCCAGGCATAATTTAGGATCACAAAGCACAGCATAGCCCAGGCATAATTTAGGATCACTAAGCACAGCATAGCCCAGGCATAATTTAGGATCACTAAGCACAGCATAGCCCAGGCATAATTTAGGATCACTAAGCACAGCATAGCCCAGGCATAATTTAGGATCACTAAACACAGCATAGCCCAGGCATAATTTAGGATCACTAAGCACAGCATAGCCCAGGCATAATTTAGGATCACTAAGCACAGCATAGCCCAGGCATAATTTAGGATCACTAAACACAGCATAGCCCAGGCATAATTTAGGATCACTAAGCACAGCATAGCCCAGGCATAATTTAGGATCACTAAACACAGCATAGCCCAGGCATAATTTAGGATCACTAAACACAGCATAGCCCAGGCATAATTTAGGATCATTAAGCACAGCATAGCCCAGGCATAATTTAGCTAAGGATCACTTTTCATCTCTCCCCTGAGCTCTCCTCTCTTTTCCCCATCTGTCCTCTCTTACTGAGGAATGTAGCGATGTTTTCCTTAGAAGTATTTCCAAATAACACCATTACAAGTTAGGAAGAAAGACACGGGTCACAGACAATTAGGAAAGTAAATAGAGAGAGAGAGAGATAGAGAGAGAGAGAGTTGGAGTAGAGAGAGAGAAAGAGAGAGAGAGAGAGAGAGAGTTGGAGTAGAGAGAGAGAAAGAGAGAGAGAGAGTTGGAGTAGAGAGAGAGAGAGTGTTGGAGTAGAGAGAGAAAAACAAAGAGAGTTGGAGTAGAGAGAGAGAGAGAGAGTTGAAAAATATAGCGAGATAAGAGACTAGGAACAGAGTAACCTTTCAATCTCAATGAACTTTCCAGGTGTTTATTGGGCTAAAGAGTCATAGTCTTATGACACACACACACACAGACACACACACACACTCTGAGTAACATATATTCCACTACATAGATAATAACAAATTACAATTGTTTTTAACATTTATACTATACATTGAGATAATCTGCCTTGAGGCGACTCAACCTTGAGCCTTGACTGCGAACAATGAGAGACAACAGTTCATGTTTATCTCTGAGTCCCAATGAAATGTCCGTTGTCCCCCTGAGTGCGTCCTTAACTTCATAGATAGGCTTCAGAACATAGTCATTGAGCTGGTTCTCCCCTCTCAGATCGTTGTCTTGACTCTGTTTAAACTTGACCTCCAACTCCAGGAGAGATTTCTCCACGCTTGTAAAAGCCTCAGAGATCTGAGTGATCTCCCCAGTGAGAAACTTCTCATAGCTATCCTCTCCGTCCAGGTCGTGTGAAATACTCATGCCGATGCTTTCCAACAACCTTGCGGCGTCTTCAATTTGGTGCTTCACGATGATAAAGTCTTCACGTACCACTGAATCGCTGTCTTCATCGTGATGGACACCACACGCACGTCGGTCTGCGAATTTAAAAAGCATTTGACATTGCTCGGGGTCATCATTATCCTCATAATCTCCGTCCGGTACGAAGAAGTGATGAAAAGTCCCGTTGGACATTTCCGGTTTTAACGGTCCGGTATAAACTGCCCAGTAAAGCGCCAAAGAAGACATTAAAAGTAGCAGCACCAGTGGAATAGAAGCCATTATTTCCAATTTTTATTTAATTTCAGCACGGTCACGGTTTAGTTTGACGCTGTCCTCTGAGAGGCGCAAAACATGTGTAGCCTATTGACCGACTGCGCGCATTGAGCGCACCAACCCACCGCACCGTGGCGCGCAGCCCCTGCCCACTGCATTCCGACTCAAGTTACAGTTCTCCCGTCACTAATAAAAGACACAGACAGTCATAACAAGACCCCAGACAATCGTCCCACAAATATTTGTGGGATTTAATATAATCATTAAATTGATGTAGACAAAGAGGTGCAGAAAAAAAGTAGGCAGAAGAAAGGTGTTTTATGGCAAGGGTCAAATAAATTTTATAAACTGGGTGGTCAGAGCCCTGAATGCTGATTGGCTGGGTGGTTCGGGCCCTGAATGCTGATTGGCTGGGTGATTTGAGCCCTGAATGCTGATTGGCTGACAGCCGTGGTATATCAGACCATATACCACAGACATGACAAAACATGTTTTTACAGCTCTATTTACCTTGGTAACCAGTTTATAACAGCAATAAGGCACCTCTGAGGGTTTGTGATATATTGCCAACATACCATGGCTAAGGGCTGTGTCCAGGCACTCCCCATTGCGTCGTGCTTAAGAACAGCCCTTAGTTGTGGTATATTAGCCATTTAGCACACCCCCTCGTGCCTTATTGCTTAAATATAGTATTAGGCTATGGTTGCACCAGTAGACTTTGGTTGAAGCTCAATGTTAAATTCATATCTCCCTACCATCATATCCAGTGGTGATTTAAGCATGGAAATCTCGGTGGGGCAAACACAAAATGATTTTAGATGCATGCCAGCAAAGCCACTACACAACACAACCCTGAACAATACATTCAATGATTTTAGATGCATGCCAGCAAAGCCACTACACAACACAACACCTGAACAATACATTAAATGATTTTAGATGCATGCCAGCAAAGCCACTACACAACACAACCCTGAACAATACATTAATTGCACTATAACGATGACATACGGTGCCCACAAACTGTTAGGGCCGACATAAAGCTGTCCCAACAGCAGAGCTTTGTTTTTAGCACCATGGAGTGAATCCTTACCACCACTACACCTGGATATCAGCGGAGCCTTGTCTGGCAGCAAAACAGTTCATTCAAGCCTCATTTACTGACTTTATAAAAAACATAGCTGATATGGCTGACTTGCTTAAACAAACGTGGTTTCTACTGACAATTGAGATTTACAAACTATGGGATAAGTGGACAGATAAGAGGCAATCCGTAATTTTGATTAAGACATTAATGAGCGAGCTAGGATGAACAAAGTCAATATAACTATTTGTTCATCACTTTTGAAATGTACAGCGACAGAATGCCCAATGTATTCAAACGTTTCTGGCTCATGGTGTTGCATGTGAATGTTTATCCTTGGAAAAAGAGACCCTTAAACCCAGACTTGGACCACCCACTCCACTGAATAGCAGGCTAGTGATCGGTTTGCAACGACACTCGTTTTTGAATTTGTGATTTCCAACTGGTTGTGTAATGTTTATGTCCAATGTGTTTATGTTTATGTCCGATGAGCACCGATACGTTTTATCTATAATTTCTCTTCATTATGACAAGGATTGAAAAGGATTTGGCAGCAAATTATTGACGTGATTCATGATGATGACTGCTAGCCAAGATTTTGAATGTATGATGTTGACATGATCAGTCCAATCAAAGCTACTTTAGATATCATGTGATTTGACGTCATTTTATCTGTGGCCAATGACCTTGAGCCTTCTTGGATGGGCACTTCTAATGTAACTCTATGGCAGCACCCAAGTGGCTTGAAGTTTTGAACTCTCCCTGTAGATTTTGCGGTGACGTTGTGTCCCCATGAGTGGCAGAACACTGAGCTAATAGCCAACTAGAGAACATAACCAATGTTATGTATTTTCCACTGGCTGACCCACCATCAAAGAAAGCACTGAGCTACGCTGAAATACCTGCATTTTGGAGCTGCCTTACTCAAGAAATCAAAAAAGAGACCATGTTTGTATGCGGCTTTATGAACTCAAATATACAGTGGGGCAAAAAAGTATTTAGTCAGCCACCAATTGCCACCAATACTTATTTTCCACCATAATTTGCAAATAAATTCAAAAAAGATCCTACAATGTGATTTTCTGGATTTTTTTTTCTAATTTTGTCTGTCATAGTTGAAGTGTACCTATGATGAAAATTACAGGCCTCTCTAATCTTTTTAAGTGGGAGAACTTGCACAATTGGTGGCTGACTAAATACTTTTTTGCCCCACTGTATATATATTTTTGACATTGTTTGTAAATTGATATGTGATACGTATTAATGTATTAAAAACAGGCAACATGTGGGTGGGGCTCTGCCCTGAGTGACGGGTCTCCGCTGATCATATCTAAGCCAATATGACACCGATGTCGATTAAAATGAGCAAATCACCTTGATTAGAGATACACAAGACACTCCCTGCCTCTCGTTATGAACCAAGTTGAGAACCAAGTACCAGATTTTTAACAGGGTCCTTAGCATTAGGAAAGCATATAATTTTTTGCCCAGACCTAGCTCAATACCTAGGATTTGGATAAGAATGAGATTACAGCATCCATAAAGTGTCCATTAGACAGGTCACTTTTCAGACTGAATAAGTTTGTAGGGGCAACAGATTTGAGCTAACTCATGTGAGCTGGACGTGATCTAACTTTAGCTAGCTCACGTCCAAATGCTAGTCTAACATTTTCCCACAAAACATACTGTAGCTAGCTAGCTACATCAGTTCAAAACCAACCCCAAACTTGTCACGCTGCTACACTACAATGCATGTAATGTGCTTTTGCAACACTAGCAAGCTAGCTTCTCCATAGTCGAAGCTACGGTACAGCAAAGATTTTATATAACTAACCCTCATTATTCTATCTGTCGGTAAGACAAAGATTTTTATAACTAACCCAAGATAGACCAGAGCCTGTCGTTACCAATGGGAGCAAATTAATCATAGTGGGCAGAACAAGCAAGCAGGTGGGCAGAGTAAAGCACGAGCTAGTGAGATCCTATTGGCGTGTTCTAGCATTTATTTGCATATGTTAATTAGGGAACGCCCACTATGTGAAGTGGGCGTGTGCAATAACTCAATTCTCCCTTGCACTCCTTCTAAACAACGCAGTTAGGAGAAACTTTGACAATGGGTAAAGTCTACAAAACGTAGTCCACTCTGTTTGTTACGTATTCTAGTTTCGGAAACAGAAAACTGCATTGCGATCAAATGTTTAATTGATGAGACAATTAGCAAGAATGTCGGCCAAAATCCATCTCACTCCATCTTCTCCCACTCCCGGCCACTAGGCTTCCTCTCATCACCATATTTGGCAGTAAGTGGAAATGCCAACCGGATGCTTCACATTTACACCCGGTCAAATATCTGGCTCATTGTTCTATCTGCGGTAAGAGCTAGCCACACTTCACTGTCAGACAGGATACAACTCAAACGGCTGAGAAAACAAATGGCTAGCTAAACATGACATGTAAACAGATGAACAGAGCCTCTGTTGTACACTGACTGCAGCTCGGTAGCATCAGAAAAACTCCCCAGTTTCTAACATTCGTAATACATTCCAGTACGCAGTCTTCTTAACATTTTAATCCAAATGTATGCTGATCAACAGTGCCAAACTAACAAAAAAGCCACGTGTTGGATATTTGGTGGGGGGGGGGGGGGGGGTTGTAGGTGGCAAAGATGAAGAAGTAAAAATCTAAATGAGTTGTCAGACTCAAACAGCATTACATCCCTAACAAAGCCAGAACAAGTGGTAATCTGTCTCATAGAATCTTCAAGATGAAGTATCAAAGACTGAGGCGTTTATTGTGTTAGTATCAATCACAGTGAATGTTTTTGAAATATAACCCCCACCACCCCAAACCAGGATTATATTAATGTATAGGATGCATAACTACAACAAGCTGTGAAAGGCACAAGATGAGGCTCTAGTGTACACGGGGATATCTTTCTTAATTCCCTATAGACGGGTTGGTTGTTCAGCAAGAAAATCGACGCATGCGCAACTATTGGGAAAAACAGATGGGTTTGGCTTAGATTGCTGATGTAAACTATATTTCATCTTCAATGTTTAATGAAAACATAAATAAATGTACACAACGAGCACTTATTGTCTTTTCAAATACATCGTTACAGTTGTTGATTAGCTGGCTAGCGAATTTTTTGCCATATTAACATTGACATGAAGAACAAGACGAAACCAAGAACAAGATGATATCAAGAACAAGATGAAACCAGTCACTTACGATACCCCACTTGGCAGTTTCTTGTCATTGTTGCGACTGTATCTGGCCATCTAGAATCATAACAACACACTGACTTCTGCTCCATTGAAGCGCGAACATCTTTTTTCGTGACGTTATCAGCTCACCCATTTATGGCTGAGTTATACGACCTTTAAAAGTCAATGACTTTTTATAACCCTTTTACTTTGCTTTCAATGGGAATTGAGGCATATTTTTTTTACAATGTCAGAACAGACTGTCACAATCAATTGAGATATTCACATTCTGAAAACTGCAGACAATTTCTTTTGGCTATTCATGGTAAATACTGTACACACTTTAAAATAGTTTGTTTTGAGCTATGAGCAACCAGCAAGCAGACGAGGGCTTTAAACCAGCAATCCATCGCCTGTGCCATTAGGGTCCAGACCTTTTGTCAGAGACTGCATACTTTAACAGTTAGTTCAAAACAGATTTGAGCTATTAGAGGTTACAATAGCACTGCCAATGACAGCATTTTGGTTGCTCAAATAAATAATGATTTGCATGTGGAAATGTTGTATAATGAACCTTTTAAAAGAAAATCACCTTCCAGTGTAAAAAAAAAATCATGGAAATTAAAAACAAAAAAAAAACAATGTTTTAAGTGAGAAGTAGGCATTGGTCTGAAGCCGAAAAAAGAAAGGACATTTTATATGAGCACCACAATGCCTATTTCACCCATTCTCTACCAAGGTTTTCCAGCACACAGCTTTGACCTACGACAGTAGAAATGTTGGTCTAGTAATAATGATAATAATAAATTACATAGCCCTTTTCATAGAATCTCAAAGCGTGTTAAAAATACATTTTTTAAAAAAGCAACGTGTAGGCAGGTTGTTTAGGATTAAAACCTTCTCAAATAGCAAAACTAAAAGGGGATAATGGACTTTACAGGGTAATGCTATTAAACAAATGTATATATGTTACCGACCATTCGCTCTTATGTTGCAACATTTGAAGTTATATATGTTATATATATATATACACACACTGGAGTTGATGAACAATGGGGAAGTAAGTCTGCTTTGAAAGTTGATAAACTTGTAACCACTTTTGCGAAAATGACCCTTGAATGTTTATGTACACCTACTGGAGAGCTCTTCTTTGTCTACACCTTTTCAGCATCGTTCACACCCTCTTAATCTTTATCCCCACCCATCTCTTTCAGGATTCATATGTGAGGCCATGTGCTAAACAGAGTGAAACATGGTGAAGCCACAAAATTGCCCTCCCTGGAAGCCTATGTTTCAGACATAAGGAAGTGGAAAATGTTCTACCGTTAAACTTGGACAAAACAGAAATGCTGGTTCTAGGTCTCAAGAAACAATGAGATCTCTGTTGGATCTGACAATTAATCTTGATGGTTGTACGGTCGTCTCAAATAAAACCATGAAGGACCTCGGCGTTATTCTGGACCCTGATCTCTCTTTTGACGAACAATTTTATATCAAGACTGTTTCAAGGACAGTTTTTTTCCATCTACGTAACATTACAAAATTCAGAAACTTTCTGTCCAAAAATGATGCAGAAAAATTAATCCATGCTTTTGTAGCTAGCGAGCCAGCAAGCTAACGTTCGCTAGCTCACAACAGTATGCTTTAAGAAATGTATAATATCTGAAAATGTAGCTAGACTCATTCTCGATGGCTAATGTTATATCGTTCAAAAAGATGTGGTAGAAAGGAATATCTACGCATACTGAGCAGCTCATGTTATAGACAGAAGCGTGCTATATGGCAGACCAATCTGAACTCATTTCTCGGCATGTCTCAGCCAATCATGGCTAGCGGGAAGGTTACTGTATTTTTCCGTGGCTAAACTAACTAGGCTCGTAAATTAACAATTTTATTTGTATTTACAGATGACGTACACGTTTGTTATTAAGGAACATGAAAGTTTGCATGTTCCAGAAGGTACTCCAATGATATATTTTTATTTATTTAGTAAATATTTTTTTTAACACATTTTTCTTCAAACTGCATTGTCGGTTAAGGGCTTTGTAAGTAGACATTTCACGGTACACCTGTTGCATTCTGTCCATGTGACAAAATAAAATGTGATTTTATTAGATATTTGCCCCCCCAAAAAACGTATTTTGATTTAAAGAAATGATTATGTTCAAATGCCTCTCTCCTGTGATGTAGTGACTTGCGACACACGCCTAGCTTCTTGAAACGGGTTTATTTTATTTTTATTTACATATTATTTTATATATTGTATTTATATATATTATATATTGACCTATTGCAAATGTGTATTACTATTATCATTATCATTATTATTGTAGCATCACCATATTTATTGCAAAAAGAAATACAAAAATCACTTTACACTACATATTCATTTGACAAAGGTAATTAACTGTCCATTGATCAGCACAGCAATTGATAAATCAGGACCCTGTTTGCAAAACAAATCATTTTGTGTAATGCGTGCATACTGGCGGCAGAGAAGTCAGGCACAGGAGAGCAAAGACTGTGTCTTTAAATATATACAATAAATATATACAATGGGACAAAACCCTTCGCACCCCAGACATAACGTGCACAAGCAATTACAATTCCGGACAAGGACATGGGGGGGGGGGACACAGAGGATTAAATACACAACATGTAATTGATGGAATTGGAACCAGGTGTGTGGGAAGACAAGACAAAACAAATGGAAAACGAAAGGTGGATCGACGATGGCTAGAAGGCCGGCGACGCCGACAGCCGAATGTCGCCCGAGCAAGGAGAGGGACCGACTTCGGCGGAAGTCGTGACATTCCGAGCTTATGTCAGTATTACAGCTAAGCTAACGGTTTAAAAAGAAAAATCAGGAATGCAGACAGGCTCTATAGACCTCTATATTATATTTAAAGGAATGACTGGGTCCAACACACTGTGTCCAATGTACCTGTTGGGGCACCTACTGACAAAAAAAAAATATATTAATTCAATATTTTTGACATATATTGCTAAAATAAGATTTAAGGAAATACAGGCAGTCACCACATTACTACAAGACAAAACAGCTCAATCAAACCTGATGGTCTTTTTTAAGCAAAAAAAGCTAATCTTGCTTTCATATAATATCGAAACTTGAAAAGGTAGTGGAATAGTGTCAGCAGGTAGTGGAATAGTGTCCGCAGGAAGTGGAATAGTGTCAGCAGGTAGTGTAATAGTGTCAGCAGGAAGTGGAATAGTGTCAGCAGGTAGTGGAATAGTGTCAGCAGGAAGTGGAATAGTGTCAGCAGGAAGTTGAATAGTGTCAGCAGGAAGTGGAATAGTGTTAGCAGGTAGTGGAATAGTGTCAGCAGGTAGTGGAATAGTGTCAGCAGGTAGTGGAATAGTGTCAGCAGGTAGTGGAATAGTGTCAGCAGGTAGTGGAATAGTGTCAGCAGGTAGGGGAATAGTGTCAGCAGGTAGTGGAATAGTGTCAGCATGGTGTGGAATGGTGTCAGCAGGTAGTGGAATAGTGTCAACAGGTAGTGGAATAGTGTCAGCATGGTGTGGAATGGTGTCAGCAGGTAGTGGAATAGTGTCAGCATGGTGTGGAATGGTGTCAGCAGGTAGTGGAATAGTGTCAGCAGGTAGTGGAATAGTGTCAGCAGGTAGGGGAATAGTGTCAGCATGGTGTGGAATAGTGTCAGCATGGTGTGAAATGGTGTCAGCATGGTGTGGAACAGTGTCAGCATGGTGTGGAATAGTGTCAGCAGGTAGTGGAATAGTGTCAGCATGGTGTGGAATGGTGTCAGCATGGTGTGGAACAGTGTCAGCATGGTGTGGAATAGTGTCAGCAGGTAGTGGAATAGTGTCAGCAGGTAGTGGAATAGTGTCAGCATGGTGTGGAATAGTGTCAGCAGGTAGTGGAATAGTGTCAGCATGGTGTGGAATAGTTTCAGCATGGTGTGGAATAGTGTCAACAGGTAGTGGAACAGTGTCAGCATGGTGTGGAATGGTGTCAGCATGGTGTGGAATGGTGTCAGCATGGTGTGGAACAGTGTCAGCATGGTGTGGAATAGTGTCAGCATGGTGTGGAATAGTGTCAGCAGGTAGTGGAATAGTGTCAGCAGGTAGTGGAATAGTGTCAGCAGGTAGGGCAATAGTGTCAGCATGGTGTGGAATAGTGTCAGCATGGTGTGAAATGGTGTCAGCATGGTGTGGAACAGTGTCAGCATGGTGTGGAATAGTGTCAGCAGGTAGTGGAATAGTGCCAGCATGGTGTGGAATGGTGTCAGCATGGTGTGGAACAGTGTCATCATGGTGTGGAATAGTGTCAGCAGGTAGTGGAATAGTGTCAGCATGGTGTGGAATAGTGTCAGCATGGTGTGGAATAGTGTCAGCAGGTAGTGGAATAGTGTCAGCATGGTGTGGAATAGTGTCAGCATGGTGTGGAATAGTGTCAACGGGTAGTGGAACAGTGTCAGCATGGTGTGGAATGGTGTCAGCATGGTGTGGAACAGTGTCAGCATGGTGTGGAACAGTGTCAGCATGGTGTGGAACAGTGTCAGCATGGTGTGTGAACAGTGTCAGCATGGTGTGGAACAGTGTCATCATGGTGTGGAATGGTGTCAGCATGGTGTGGAACAGTGTCAGCATGGTGTGGAACAGTGTCAGCAGGTAGTGGAATAGTGTCAGCATGGTGTGGAATGGTGTCAGCATGGTGTGGAATAGTGTCAGCATGGTGTGGAACAGTGTCAGCATGGTGTGGAATAGTGTCAGCATGGTGTGGAATAGTGTCAGCATGGTGTGGAACAGTGTCAGCATGGTGTGGAATAGTGTCAGCATGGTGTGGAATAGTGTCAGCATGGTGTGGAACAGTTTCAGCATGGTGTGGAACGGTGTCAGCATGGTGTGGAACAGTGTCAGCATGGTGTGGAACAGTGTCAGCATGGTGTGGAATAGTGTCAGCATGGTGTGGAACAGTGTCAGCATGGTGTGGAACAGTGTCAGCATGGTGTGGAACAGTGTCAGCATGGTGTGGAACAGTGTCAGCATGGTGTGGAACAGTGTCAGCATGGTGTGGAACAGTGTCAGCATGGTGTGGAACAGTGTCAGCATGGTGTGGAACAGTGTCAGCATTGTGTGGAACAGTGTCAGCATGGTGTGGAACAGTGTCAGCATGGTGTGGAACAGTGTCAGCATGGTGTGGAATAGTGTCAGCATTGTGTGGAACAGTGTCAGCATGGTGTGTGAACAGTGTCAGCATGGTGTGTGAACAGTGTCAGCATGGTGTGGAACAGTGTCAGCATTGTGTGTGAACAGTGTCAGCATGGTGTGGAACAGTGTCAGCATGGTGTGGAATAGTGTCAGCATGGTGTGGAACAGTGTCAGCATGGTGTGGAACAGTGTCAGCATGGTGTGGAACAGTGTCAGCATGGTGTGGAACAGTGTCAGCATGGTGTGTGAACAATCCAATTCTTTAACTTGTATGCGATACAAATCACATTATTGTGGGAGCAGCTCCTCTAAGAGTCTGAATGAAGCAACCTGCCTACACATTGTTTGAAATACAATAGGCCATCATAGCTGCTGTAGTAGGTCAAAGTTGTGTGCTGGAAAACCTTGGTAGAGCATGGGGGAGGTACGCGTTGTGGTGCTCGTGAATTTCCTTTCTATTTCGGCTTCAGACAAATGCCTACATCTCACATCAGTCTGTGTTCTAGCTACCAGTATGCTCACTGGGGACCAACGATCAGTCTATAGTCTAGATACCAGTATGCTCACTGGGGACCAACGATCAGTCTATAGTCTAGATACCAGTATGCTCACTGGGACCAATGATCAGTCTATAGTCTAGATACCAGTATGCTCACTGGGGACCAATGATCAGTCTATAGTCTAGATACCAGTATGCTCACTGGGGACCAAGGATCAGTCTATAGTCTAGATACCAGTATGCTCACTGGGGACCAACGATCAGTCTATAGTCTCGATACCAGTATGCTCACTGGGGACCAACGATCAGTCTATAGTCTAGATACCAGTATGCTCACTGGGGACCAACGATCAGTCTATAGTCTAGATACCAGTATGCTCACTGGGGACCAACGATCAGTCTATAGTCTAGATACCAGTATGCTCACTGGGGACCAACGATCAGTCTATAGTCTAGATACCAGTATGCTCACTGGGGACCAACGATCAGTCTATAGTCTAGATACCAGTATGCTCACTGGGACCAATGATCAGTCTATAGTCTAGATACCAGTATGCTCACTGGGACCAATGATCAGTCTATAGTCTAGATACCAGTATGCTCACTGGGACCAATGATCAGTCTATAGTCTAGATACCAGTATTCTCACTGGGGACCAACGATCAGTCTATAGTCTAGATACCAGTATGCTCACTGGGGACCAACGATCAGTCTATAGTCTAGATACCAGTATGCTCACTGGGGACCAACGATCTGTCTATAGTCTAGATACCAGTATGCTCACTGGGGACCAACGATCAGTCTATAGTCTAGATACCAGTATGCTCACTGGGGACCAACGATCAGTCTATAGTCTAGATACCAGTATGCTCACTGGGGACCAACGATCAGTCTATAGTCTAGATACCAGTATGCTCACTGGGGACCAACGATCAGTCTATAGTCTAGATACCAGTATGCTCACTGGGGACCAACGATCAGTCTATAGTCTAGATACCAGTATGCTCACTGGGACCAATGATCAGTCTATAGTCTAGATACCAGTATGCTCACTGGGACCAATGATCAGTCTATAATCTAGATACCAGTATGCTTACTGGGGACCAACGATCAGTCTATAATCTAGATACCAATATACACACTGGGGACCAACGATCAGTCTATAGTCTAGATACCAGTATGCTCACTGGGACCAATGATCAGTCTATAGTCTAGATACCAGTATGCTCACTGGGGACCAACGATCAGTCTATAGTCTAGATACCAGTATGCTCACTGGGGACCAACGATCAGTCTATAGTCTAGATACCAGTATGCTCACTGGGACCAATGATCAGTCTATAGTCTAGATACCAGTATGCTCACTGGGACCAATGATCAGTCTATAGTCTAGATACCAGTATGCTTACTGGGGACCAACGATCAGTCTATAGTCTAGATACCAGTATACACACTGGGGACCAACGATCAGTCTATAGTCTAGATACCAGTATGCTCACTGGGACCAATGATCAGTCTATAGTCTAGATACCAGTATGCTCACTGGGGACCAACGATCAGTCTATGGTCTAGATACCAGTATGCTCACTGGGGACCAACGATCAGTCTATAGTCTAGATACCAGTATACTCACTGGGACCAATGATCAGTCTATAGTCTAGATACCAGTATGCTCACTGGGACCAATGATCAGTCTATAGTCTAGATACCAGTATGCTTACCAGTATGCTCACGACCAACGCTTACTGGGGACCAACGATCAGTCTATAGTCTAGATACCAGTATGCTCACTGGGACCAATGATCAGTCTATAGTCTAGATACCAGTATGCTCACTGGGACCAATGATCAGTCTATAGTCTAGATACCAGTATGCTCACTGGGGACCAACGATCAGTCTATGGTCTAGATACCAGTATACACACTGGGGACCAACGATCAGTCTATAGTCTAGATACCAGTATGCTCACTGGGGACCAACGATCAGTCTATAGTCTAGATACCAGTATGCTCACTGGGACCAATGATCAGTCTATAGTCTAGATACCAGTATGCTCACTGGGGACCAACGATCAGTCTATGGTCTAGATACCAGTACACACACTGGGGACCAATGGACACCAACCACCTATTCTGCATGATAGGGTCCTTCGGCAGGGCTTGCAAACCATAGTTGGTCAATACATACACAGATGTTCAGTCTCAAACGGCCGTGATCCTTCGTTGGGGGCGATGAAAGAATGGAATCCCATTCGGTGAAGGGAAGTGAGGTGGGCGGAGGGTCACAATAAGAGCTAAGACGCTAATAATTATTAAAACTCTGCAAAGTTGTGTTCTGTGAGTGTCACTGAGTAAGCTGATACCCCATTTCATAGGCACGCAATCAAATCAAATCAAAGTTTATTTGTCATGTGCGCCGAATACAACAGGTGTAGACCTCACAGTGAAATGCTTTCTTACAGGCTCTAACCAATACTGCAAAAAAAGGTATTAGGTGAACAATAGGTAAGTAAATAAATAAAAACAACAGTAAAAAGACAGGCTATATACAGTAGAGAGGCTATATACAGTAGAGAGGCTATATACAGTAGAGAGGCTATATACAGTAGAGAGGCTATATACAGTAGAGAGGCTATATACAGTAGCGATCTTTTTAAAAAGACAGTGAAAAATAACAGTAGCGAGGCTATAACAGTAGCGAGGCTATAAAAGTAGCGAGGCTATAACAGTAGAGAGGCTATAACAGTAGAGAGGCTATAACAGTAGCGAGGCTATAAAAGTAGCGAGGCTATAACAGTAGCGAGGCTATAACAGTAGCGAGGCTATAAAAGTAGCGAGGCTATAACAGTAGCGAGGCTATAACAGTAGCGAGGCTATAAAAGTAGCGAGGCTATAACAGTAGAGAGGCTATAACAGTAGAGAGGCTATAACAGTAGAGAGGCTATAACAGTAGCGAGGCTATAAAAGTAGCGAGGCTATAACAGCAGCGAGGCTATAACAGTAGCGAGGCTATAACAGTAGCGAGGCTATAACAGTAGCGAGGCTATAAAAGTAGCGAGGCTATAACAGTAGCGAGGCTATAACAGTAGCGAGGCTATAACAGTAGAGAGGCTATAACAGTAGCGAGGCTATAACTGTAGAGAGGCTATAACAGTAGCGAGGCTATAACAGTAGCGAGGCTATAAAAGTAGCGAGGCTATAACAGTAGCGAGGCTATAACAGTAGCGAGGCTATAACAGTAGCGAGGCTATAAAAGTAGCGAGGCTATAACAGTAGCGAGGCTATAACAGTAGCGAGGCTATAACAGTAGAGAGGCTATAACAGTAGCGAGGCTATAACAGTAGAGAGGCTATAACAGTAGCGAGGCTATAACAGTAGCGAGGCTATAAAAGTAGCGAGGCTATAACAGTAGCGAGGCTATAACAGTAGAGAGGCTATAACAGTAGCGAGGCTATAAAAGTAGCGAGGCTATAACAGTAGCGAGGCTATAAAAGTAGCGAGGCTATAACAGTAGCGAGGCTATAACAGTAGAGAGGCTATAAACAGTAGAGAGGCTATAACAGTAGAGAGGCTATATACAGTAGAGAGGCTATAACAGTAGAGAGGCTATATACAGTATCGAGGCTATAAAAGTAGCGAGGCTACATACAGGCACCGGTTAGTCAGGCTGATTGAGGTAATATGTACATGTAGATATGGTTAAAGTGACTATGCATATATGATGAACAGAGAGTAGCAGCAGTGTAAAAGAGGGTTTGGCGGGTGGTGGGACACAATGCAGATAGCCCGGTTAGCCAATGAGTGGGAGCACTGGTTGGTCGGCCCAATTGAGGTAGTATGTACATGAATGTATAGTTAAAGTGACTATGCATATATGATAAACAGAGAGTAGCAGCAGCGTAAAAGAGGGGTTGGGGGGGAACACAACGCAAATAGTCCGGGTAGCCATCTGATTACGTGTTCAGTAGTCTGATTGCTTGGGGGTAAAAACTGTTTAGAAGCCTTTTTGTCCTAGACTTGGCACTCCGGTACCGCTTGCCATGCAGTAGTAGAGTCAGCCTATGCTGGCTCACCATTTTAGCCGATGCTGACTCACCATGTCATCCGATTCTGGCTCACAATGTCATCCGATGCTGGCTCACCATGTCAGCAGATGCTGGCTCACCATGTTAGCTTATGCTGGCTCACCTTGTCAGCCGATGCTGGCTCACCATGTCATCCGATGCTGGCTCACCGTGTCATCCGATGCTGGCTCACCATGTCAGCCGATGCTGGCTCAACATGTTATCCGATGCTGGCTCACCATGTCATCCGATGCTGGCTCACCATGTCAGCCGATGCTGGCGCAACATGTCAGCCGATGCTGGCGCAACATGTCAGCCGATGCTGGCTCAACATCTCAGCCGATGATTGCTCACCATGTCAGCCGATGCTGGCTCACCATGATCGCTTATGCTGGCTCACCTTGTCAGCCGATGCTGGCTCACCGTGTCACCCGATGCTGGCTCACCGTGTCATCCGATGCTGGCTCACCGTGTCATCCGATGCTGGCTCACCGTGTCATCCGATGCTGGCTCACCGTGTCATCCGATGCTGGCTCACCGTGTCATCCGATGCTGGCTCACCGTGTCAGCCGATGCTGGCTCAACGTGTCAGCCGATGCTGGCTCACCATGTCAGCCGATGCTGGCTCACCATGTCAGCCGATGCAGGCTCACCATGTCAGCCGATGCTGGCTCACCATGTCAGCCGATGCTGGCTCACCATGTCAGCCGATGCTGGCTCACCATGTCAGCCGATGCTGGCTCACCATGTCATCCGATGCTGGCTCACCATGTCAGCCGATGCTGGCTCACCATGTCATTCGATGCTGGCTCACCATGTCAGCCGATGCTGGCTCACCATGTCAGCCGATGCTGGCTCACCATGTCAGCCGATGCTGGCTCACCATGTCAGCCGATGCTCAAGTTGCACCTTTTCTTTTTCAATGAGACCACGTTGTAATTGCACCTCGACTCTCGTTATTTACAGACTCTGTAGCAAACTATAGTCCAATGCTCACCATGTCAGCCGATGCTGGCTCACCATGTCAGCCAATGCTGGCTCACCATGTCAGCCGATGCTGGCTCACCATGTCATCCGATGCTGACTCACCATGTCAGCCGATGCTGGCTCACCATGTCATCCGATGCTGGCTCACCATGTCAGCCGATGCTGGCTCACCATGTCAGCCGATGCTGGCTCACCATGTCATCCGATGCTGGC
Organism: Oncorhynchus kisutch; assembly: GCF_002021735.2. Classification (NCBI taxonomy): domain Eukaryota; kingdom Metazoa; phylum Chordata; class Actinopteri; order Salmoniformes; family Salmonidae; genus Oncorhynchus; species Oncorhynchus kisutch. The sequence continues at coordinate 54,721,300 of NC_034195.2, forward strand.
TCACCATGTCAGCCGATGCTGGCTCACCATGTCATCCGATGCTGGCTCACCATGTCAGCCGATGCTGGCTCACCATGTCATCCGATGCTGACTCACCATGTCAGCCGATGCTGGCTCACCATGTCAGCCGATGCTGGCTCACCATGTCAGCCGATGCTCAAGTTGCACCTTTTCTTTTTCAATGAGACCACGTTGTAATTGCACCTCGACTCTCGTTATTTACAGACTCTGTAGCAAACTATAGTCCAATCATATCTAAGTTCATTCCCTTGGAAAGATAACTGCCACGTGATTCTCCGGCCATGCGTAGGCAGCCTCTCTTTTTCAATGAGACCACACTTGATCTCAAATGTTGACTGGACCACAATAATCTCTTTCGGGAACGCTGTCCTCTAGCCCAAGCTCTCTATGTGATTTGAAAACAGCAGTGGTATGCATATTTATTTGATTTAATAGCACTGTATCATTTTACCACAGTGGGCTTCCCCAATTGAGCTAGCAGTAACAGAGCTTTCAGTGGAATTCAACTTTATGGTTAGATGATTATAACTTACAATTACCCCTGGGAGTTTGGTTATCTGCAGCAGTACAAGATTAGTACTGACAAGCCAGTGTCATGCTGATTGGGAAGAACTACCTGAGCCAGTGTTAGGCTGATTTTGAGTCAATGTGTTATAATGTAAGAGGCCCTGATATACATTTTGCCCCTGTCATATTTGGATGCAAACCATCCCTCTTGTAAAACTGGGGCATTTCCCAAAAGTGCTCCAAATCCATTGGGGAGAAGCCGCTAGTGGAGCCAGAGGCGAAGAATAAAGTGTTCCATTCCCCTTTAAGCCGCTAGTGGAGCCAGAGGAGAAGACTAAAGTGTTCCATTCCCCTTTAAGCCACTAGTGGAGCCAGAGGAGAAGACTAAAGTGTTCCATTCCTCTTTAAGCCACTGGTGGAGCCAGAGGAGAAGACTAAAGTGTTCCATTCCTCTTTAAGCCTCTAGTGGAGCCAGAGGAGAAGACTAAAGTGTTCCATTCCTCTTTAAGCCGCTAGTGGAGCCAGAGGAGAAGACTAAAGTGTTCCATTCCCCTTTAAGTCGCTAGTGGAGCCAGAGGAGAAGACTAAAGTGTTCCATCCCCTTTTAAGCCGCTAGTGGAGCCAGAGGAGAAGACTAAAGTGTTCCATTCCTCGTTAAGCCGCTAGTGGAGCCAGATGAGAAGACTAAAGTGTTCCATTCCTCTTTAAGCCGCTAGTGGAGCCAGAGGAGAAGACTAAAGTGTTCCATTCCACTTTAAGCCACTAGTGGAGCCAGAGGAGAAGACTAAAGTGTTCCATTCTCCTTTAAGCCACTAGTGGAGCCAGAGGAGAAGACTAAAGTGTTCCATTCCTCTTTAAGCCGCTAGTGGAGCCAGAGGAGAAGACTAAAGTGTTCCATTCCCCTTTAAGCCACTAGTGGAGCCAGAGGAGAAGACTAAAGTGTTCCATCCCCCTTTAAGCCGCTAGTGGAGCCAGAGGAGAAGACTAAAGTGTTCCATTCCCCTTTAAGCCGCTAGTGGAGCCAGAGGAGGAGACTAAAGTGTTCCATTCCCCTTTAAGCCGCTAGTGGAGCCAGAGGAGAAGACTAAAGTGTTCCATTACCCTTTAAGCCGCTAGTGGAGCCAGAGGAGAAGACTAAAGTGTTCCGTTCCTCTTTAAGCCACTAGTGGAGCCAGAGGAGAAGACTAAAGTGTTCCATTCCCCTTTTAAGCCGCTAGTGGAGCCAGAGGAGAAGACTAAAGTGTTCCATTCCCCTTTAAGCCGCTAGTGGAGCCAGAGGAGAAGACTAAAGTGTTCCATTCCCCTTTAAGCCGCTAGTGGAGCCAGAGGAGGAGACTAAAGTGTTCCATTCCCCTTTAAGCCGCTAGTGGAGCCAGAGGAGGAGACTAAAGTGTTCCATTCCCCTTTAAGCCACTAGTGGAGCCAGAGGAGGAGACTAAAGTGTTCCATTCCCCTTTAAGCCGCTAGTGGAGCCAGAGGAGGAGACTAAAGTGTTCCATTCCCCTTTAAGCCGCTAGTGGAGCCAGAGGAGAAGACTAAAGTGTTCCATTCCCCTTTAAGCTGCTAGTGGAGCCAGAGGAGAAGACTAAAGTGTTCCATTCCCCTTTAAGCCGCTAGTGGAGCCAGAGGAGAAGACTAAAGTGTTCCATTCCCCTTTAAGCCGCTAGTGGAGCCAGAGGAGAAGACTAAAGTGTTCCATTCCCCTTTAAGCCACTAGTGGAGCCAGAGGAGAAGACTAAAGTGTTCCATTCCCCATTAAGCCGCTAGTGGAGCCAGAGGAGAAGACTAAAGTGTTCCATTCCCCTTTAAGCCGCTAGTGGAGCCAGAGGAGAAGACTAAAGTGTTCCATTCCCCTTTAAGCCGCTAGTGGAGCCAGAGGAGAAGACTAAAGTGTTCCATTCCCCTTTAAGCCGCTAGTGGAGCCAGAGGAGAAGACTAAAGTGTTCCATTCCCCTTTAAGCCGCTAGTGGAGCCAGAGGAGAAGACTAAAGTGTTCCGTTCCCCTTTAAGCCACTAGTGGAGCCAGAGGAGAAGACTAAAGTGTTCCATTCCCCTTTAAGCCGCTAGTGGAGCCAGAGGAGAAGACTAAAGTGTTCCATTCCCCTTTAAGCCACTAGTGGAGCCAGAGGAGGAGACTAAAGTGTTCCATTCCCCTTTAAGCCACTAGTGGAGCCAGAGGAGAAGACTAAAGTGTTCCATTTCCCTTTAAGCCACTAGTGGAGCCAGAGGAGGAGACTAAAGTGTTCCATTCCCCTTTAAGCCGCTAGTGGAGCCAGAGGAGAAGACTAAAGTGTTCCATTCCCCTTTCAGCTGCTAGTGGAGCCAGAGGAGAAGACTAAAGTGTTCCATTCCCCTTTTAAGCCGCTAGTGGAGCCAGAGGAGAAGACTAAAGTGTTCCATTCCCCTTTCAGCCGCTAGTGGAGCCAGAGGAGAAGACTAAAGTGTTCCATTCCCCTTTCAGCCGCTAGTGGAGCCAGAGGAGGAGGCTGTTGGTTGGTTGAGGCCCTGAAATGAGAACCCACTTGTCCGTCTCCTTTTAGTTTGTCTACGAGCACTCTGAAGTCAGATTTTAATCGCTCTGATTTACGAATATTGATGTTAATTTGTACCAACATTAATGACTACTGTGAACATACGGGGTGCTTCCCTCGTCACAGCAGGGGACCCGGTGATCTATGTCCTGAACACGGGCTCCAGGGAAGCAGTGGGTCCTTGCTTCCATGACCACCACATCCTTAACTATGGAACTTTCTAGAACAACCACCACTGGAGGACGAAGAGAGGCCCGTTCTGAGACTGTGCCATGTGCCATGGGGGGTGTTGAGGTGGAGTGGGAAGGACATGAGGAGCGGGCGTGGGGTCTTGTCAGAGGGCCCCGGGGGAAGTCAAGGGACCTGCTAGAGAGCCGCAGGCCTGAGGGGCAGAGGGAGGATTCGTTGGAATGTTCCTCCTCTCTTACTTCTAACTTGATCCCACTTTGTATCCGATGGAGTAGAGCAAGACTCAGTAGTCCTACGGTTCTCATCGGAGGGATGTGTTAAACCGGATGGTCCAGAGGTACAGGAGAGCAGCATCCTGAATTTCCCCCCTCAATCGTTTAGAATTGTTGCGTCAAAAAACAGCACGCAGTCTGGAAGTCTTCTTAGCCAAAGCGAGACGTTCTAAAAAGGACCCTGTTCTTCTCTAGTAGGTCAATGATCCGGTCTGTTGAGGCAACGAGCCGTTAACAGCTTTCACAAGTGTATAAGTAAATAAATTCTTCGTCTTTCACTCCATTGAACAGGTCTCATATTTATTTTTATCGTCTGTCTCCGGATCCCACTCCAAATCCGAGAAAATCCAACATGCTTAAACTCCCAGAAACAAGTGGTACTGGCTACAAGAGCCAACCACAACGTTAGATAAGCTTTGTCGGTGACAGTCAGATGACCTAGCTAGTTGGAACTGGCCTGCTAACTAGCTAGTTGTAGGAGATGACTAGTTGGAACTAGCCAGGACTAGCCTGCTAACAAGCTAGATGCAGGAGATGACTAGTTGGAACTAGCCGGGGCTAGCCTGCTAACAAGCTAGCTGCAGGAGATGACTAGTTGGAACTAGCCGGGGCTAGCCTGCTAACAAGCTAGCTGCAGGAGATGACTAGTTGGAACTAGCCGGGGCTAGCCTGCTAACAAGCTAGCTGCAGGAGATGACTAGTTGGAACTAGCCGGGGCTAGCCTGCTAACAAGCAAGCTGCAGGAGATAACTAGTTGGAACTAGCTGGGGCTAGCCTGCTAACAAGCTAGCTGCAGGAGATGACTAGTTGGAACTAGCCGGGGCTAGCCTGCTAACAAGCTAGCTGCAGGAGATGACTAGTTGGAACTAGCCGGGGCTAGCCTGCTAACAAGCAAGCTGCAGGAGATGACTAGTTGGAACTAGCCGGGGCTAGCCTGCTAACAAGCAAGCTGCAGGAGATAACTAGTTGGAACTAGCCGGGGCTAGCCTGCTAACAAGCAAGCTGCAGGAGATAACTAGTTGGAACTAGCCGGGGCTAGCCTGCTAACAAGCAAGCTGCAGGAGATAACTAGTTGGAACTAGCCGGGGCTAGCCTGCTAACAAGCAAGCTGCAGGAGATGACTAGTTGGAACTAGCTGGGGCTAGCCTGCTAACAAGCAAGCTGCAGGAGATGACTAGTTGGAACTAGCCGGGGCTAGCCTGCTAACTAGCTAGCTGCAGGAGATGACTAAATCCAGCCAACATAGTGTGTTAAGAACAGCACTAATGCTGTGGTTCCAGAATAAAACACTTAAAAAATATAAAAACACTTAAACATTCTGCTTCCTACTTCCTGGTCACATGTCAACCCAGCCTACTCTCACTCCTACTTTCAGAAATACTGTGTCTCTCAGCAGTTTCTCAGCCAAGATCCGTAATATATTAGTCAGTCAGAAACATGTTGACAAAGGGTATTTATTTTTTAGGAACATTAATAATTGATTAAAGGTGACTGTCTCAGTAACTGATAAACCCAATAGCACTCCTATACGTGTGCTGTGAGAGATCTGTGTAACTGACAAAGACAGAAAAGGGGTTTGTTATGTTAACAAGTAAATCACATTGACTGTCTCGGCATGTGGGTAGGTTATGGAGACTGACAGAGTAAATCACATTGACTGTCTCAGCATGTGGGTAGGTTATGGAGACTGACAGAGTAAATCACATTGACTGTCTCAGCATGTGGGTAGGTTATTGAGACTGACAGAGTAAATCACATTGACTGTCTCAGCATGTGGGTAGGTTATGGAGACTGACAGAGTAAATCACATTGACTGTCTCAGCATGTGGGTAGGTTATGGAGACTGACAGAGTAAATCACATGGACTGTCTCAGCATGTGGGTAGGTTATGGAGACTGACAGAGTAAATCACATGGACTGTCTCAGCATGTGGATAGACAGGGAGAAGTTAATGATTGATGTGATTAACCACCACGGGTGACAAACTTCATCAGCAAATTTGACAAACTTCCTGAATCATCAACTCTTGATAAGTAAGCACTTTTAGTTATTCAGTTAGCTAAGCAACAACATCTTTAGAGAACGGATCAGAGAGAGAGAGAGAGAGAGAAAAAAGTATTTTTTTCATTTAATTTGATTTATTTGTCAATTTACAAATAATTGAGGACAACAACACTAAAAAACTTCTACAACATATTTCCATTGTGGCCCTCTGACCACAACCATCTCCTATAACCGGCATGGATGATGAACAACTGGGGACCTTTGTATCGTGGGACTATGTCGTATTCGCATGTCTGTTCGTGGTCTCCTCAGGGATAGGGGTGTTCTTCGCGGTGAAGGAGAGGAAGAACCCCTCATCGGAGTTCCTGGTAGGGGGTCGTCAGATGACCTGCGGTCCCGTGGCTCTGTCCCTCACTGCCAGCTTTATGTCTGCTGTCACCGTGCTCGGGGCACCCTCCGATGTCTACCGTTTTGGGGGGTCGTTCGTCCTCTTCGGTGTGGCCTACACCTTCGTGGTCATCGCTACAGCTGAACTGTTTGTGCCAGTGTTCTACAGATCGGGGATCACAAGTACCTACGAGGTACTGTGTTTTTAAAAAAATGATTTGTTCTTCATTTTAAAGGGGCAATATGAGATTCTAACAACAACAAAGTGGGCACCCCGCCATACATAAATGTTTTGGTAAACAAAAATGGATTTATCAATCCCAGATTTCCTCTTTGACCTTTTATTTAACCAGAAGGTCCAGTTGAGGTCAGAGGAACTCTTTCTTTACCAAGGGAGACCTGGGAATGAAGGTCAGCCCGACTATCTAACGATGGGCAACTGGCGGCCTGTGGACTGCGCCCACAGATTCATTTCCAAAGACCCCAAAAATGAAAAAGAATTCAATGTATATATATATATATATTTTTTTTTTTTACCCAGTCAGGGTCTCAGCTTACTGTTGCTAGGTAGAATAGTAGGATACACAATGTTACATTTCGAAATGTGGATTGTGCATCAGCAGTTTCTCTCTTGTTATGTCACTCAATTAGCCCATGTCAGGTAACATTTTTAGAGTGGTAAATTAGTCTAGCAGCCAGCTATCTAAACTCGGAGTAATCAAGGTCGAATGACTGGGGGGGGCCCTTGATTTTGTTAGTCTCCCAAAATGTGTAGAATTGCAGGAAGCTAACTGTAACAAACTTTTTTCTCTCCCCTGTCAAGAGGGGGGGCCGCTAAAATGACTTTGCTTGCAAGGCGGGGAGGCGCCCTGTTTCCCCCCACTTAATATGACATATGGATGTGGGTATGAGAGGTCAGCTTTTTATTGTGGCCCCCCCACCCCATCAAAGTTGCCCATCCCTGATCTAACGTAACATAAATGTAACATTATGGTCTTTAATTTTCTGTCCTCTATAGAGAGAGTGGTTCTGTCCTCTATAGAGAGAGTGGTTCTGTCCTCTATAGAGAGAGTGGTTCTGTCCTCTATAGAGAGAGAGGTTCTGTCCTCTATAGAGAGAGTGGTTCTGTCCTCTATAGAGAGAGTGGTTCTGTCCTCTATAAAGAGAGAGGTTCTGTCCTCTATAGAGAGAGTGGTTCTGTCCTCTATAGAGAGAGAGGTTCTGTCCTCTATAGAGAGAGTGGTTCTGTCCTCTATAGAGAGAGTGGTTCTGTCCTCTATAGAGAGAGTGGTTCTGTCTTCTATAAAGAGAGAGGTTCTGTCCTCTATAGAGAGAGTGGTTCTGTCCTCTATAGAGAGTGGTTCTGTCCTCTATAGAGAGAGTGGTTCTGTCCTCTATAGAGAGAGTGGTTCTGTCCTCTATAGAGAGAGTGGTTCTGTCCTCTATAGAGAGAGTGGTTCTGTCCTCTATAGAGAGTGGTTCTGTCCTCTATAGAGAGAGTGGTTCTGTCCTCTATAGAGAGAGTGGTTCTGTCCTCTAGAGAGAGAGTGGTTCTGTCCTCTATAGAGAGAGTGGTTCTGTCCTCTCTTCTGTCCTCTAGAGAGAGTGGTTCTGTCTTCTATAGAGAGTGGTTCTGTCTTCTATAAAGAGAGTGGTTCTGTCCTCTAGAGAGAGTGGTTCTGTCCTCTATAGAGAGTGGTTCTGTCCTCTATAGAGAGAGTGGTTCTGTCCTCTAGAGAGAGTGGTTCTGTCTTCTATAGAGAGTGGTTCTGTCCTCTATAGAGAGTGGTTCTGTCCTCTATAGAGAGTGGTTCTGTCCTCTATAGAGAGTGGTTCTGTCATCTATAGAGAGTGGTTCTGTCCTCTAGAGAGAGTGGTTCTGTCTTCTATAAAGAGAGTGGTTCTGTCTTCTATAAAGAGAGTGGTTCTGTCCTCTATAGAGAGTGGTTCTGTCCTCTATAGAGAGTGGTTCTGTCCTCTATAGAGAGTGGTTCTGTCCTCTATAGAGAGTGGTTCTGTCCTCTAGAGAGAGTGGTTCTGTCCTCTATAGAGAGTGGTTCTGTCCTCTATAGAGTGTGGTTCTGTCCTCTATAGAGAGAGTGGTTCTGTCCTCTATAGAGAGTGGTTCTGTCCTCTATAGAGAGTGGTTCTGTCCTCTATAGAGAGTGGTTCTGTCCTCTAGAGAGAGTGGTTCTGTCCTCTATAGAGAGTGGTTCTGTCCTCTAGAGAGAGTGGTTCTGTCCTCTATAGAGAGTGGTTCTGTCCTCTATAGAGAGTGGTTCTGTCCTCTAGAGAGAGTGGTTCTGTCCTCTATAGAGAGAGTGGTTCTGTCCTCTATAGAGAGTGGTTCTGTCCTCTATAAAGAGAGTGGTTCTGTCCTCTATAGAGAGTGGTTCTGTCCTCTATAGAGAGTGGTTCTGTCCTCTATAGAGAGTGGTTCTGTCCTCTATAAAGAGAGTGGTTCTGTCCTCTATAGAGAGTGGTTCTGTCCTCTATAGAGAGAGTGGTTCGGACTGTCATCGGACTGTCTCTAATACAGGTTCACCCTGACAGTGATTAATATGACATCATCAAGGGTGGTCTCGGACTGTCTCTAATACAGGTTCACCCTGAAACTGATTAATATGACATCATCAAGGGTGGTCTCGGATTGTCTCTAATACAGGTTCACCCTGACAGTGATTAATATGACATCATCAAGGGTGGTCTCGGACTGTCTCTAATACAGGTTCACCCTGACAGTGATTAATATGACATCATCAAGGGTGGTCTCGGACTGTCTCTAATACAGGTTCACCCTGACAGTGATTAATATGACATCATCAAGGGTGGTCTCGGACTGTCTCTAATACAGGTTCACCCTGACAGTGATTAATATGACATCATCAAGGGTGGTCTCGGACTGTCTCTAATACAGGTTCACCCTGACAGTGATTAATATGACATCATCAAGGGTGGTCTCGGACTGTCTCTAATACAGGTTCACCCTGACAGTGATTAATATGACATCATCAAGGGTGGTCTCGGACTGTCTCTAATACAGGTTCACCCTGACAGTGATTAATATGACATCATCAAGGGTGGTCTCGGACTGTCTCTAATACAGGTTTACCCTGACAGTGATTAATATGACATCATCAAGGGTGGTCTCGGACTGTCTCTAATACAGGTTCACCCTGACAGTGATTAATATGACATCATCAAGGGTGGTCTCGGACTGTCTCTAATACAGGTTCACCCTGACAGTGATTAATATGACATCATCAAGGGTGGTCTCGGACTGTCTCTAATACAGGTTCACCCTGACAGTGATTAATATGACATCATCAAGGGTGGTCTCAGACTGTCTGACTTTGATAAAGGTTGAATGTGACACTTGACGGCGATGTCCTGATACAGATTAGAAACAGATGCTTTGAACTGTTGTTTTTTTTATCCATTGTTACTTTGATCTACCAACATCTCTCTCTCTGTGTGTGCGTGTGTGTGTGTGTCTGTGTGTGTCTGTGTGTGTGTGTCTGTGTGTGTGTGTGTTCTTTAGTATTTAGAGATACGGTTCTGTAAGGGGGTTCGAATGGCCGCCACTCTGATTTACATTTTGCAGACGGTGAGTTTGTTTGGAAACATACATGACATACACCTCTAAATGTTCCTCTCTTGTAAACATACATGACATATAGCTCTACATGTTCCTCTCTTGTAAACATACATGACATACACCTCTAAATGTTCCTCTCTTGTAAACATACATGACATTTAACTCTAAATGTTCCTCTCTTGTAAACATACATGACATATAGCTCTAAATGTTCCTCTCTTGTAAACATACATGACATATAGCTCTAAATGTTCCTCTCTTGTAAACATACATGACATATAACTCTAAATGTTCCTCTCTTGTAAACATACATGACATATAACTCTAAATGTTCCTCTCTTGTAAACATACATGACATTTAACTCTAAATGTTCCTCTCTTGTAAACATACATGACATATAACTCTAAATGTTCCTCTCTTGTAAACATACATGACATACACCTCTAAATGTTCCTCTCTTGTAAACATACATGACATATAACTCTAAATGTTCCTCTCTTGTAAACATACATGACATATAGCTCTAAATGTTCCTCTCTTGTAAACATACATGACATATAACTCTATATGTCCAGCTTTTTTTCTCTCTCCATATAAACAATGTCAATAAACATTCAGGGAATTTCCAGTTAGTTAGTTGTGGTGTTTTCCTAGTATTCTACTCCTGATCCGTCTGTGTTTAAATCCATTTCAGATCTTATATACAGGGGTTGTGGTGTTTGCTCCAGCCCTGGCCCTCAATCAAGGCATGTCATTTTGTTCAGTGGTGCAGAACTTTTACCACGTCAAATAACAAATAAAATAAAAAAACGCTGTAAGCACATGAGTTCTTTACCTCTAAAGAAATGTTATTTTTCTGAAACCTTACATTTCTTCCCACAGTCACCGGCTTCAACCTTTGGGGATCTATATTTGCAACGGGCATTGTGTGTACGTTCTACTGCACGCTGGTGAGTTGGGTTGGGATAACAGGCATTGTGTGTACGTTCTACTGCACGCTGGTGAGTTGGGTTGGGATAACAGGCATTGTGTGTACATTCTACTGCACGCTGGTGAGTTGGGTTGGGATAACAGGCATTGTGTGTACGTCCTACTGCACGCTGGTGAGCTGGGTTGGGATAACAGGCATTGTGTGTACGTCCTACTGCACGCTGGTGAGCTGGGTTGGGATAACAGGCATTGTGTGTCCTACTGCACGCTGGTGAGTTGGGTTGGGATACTCACTCATTTGTCCTACTTACGAACGATAGAGTTCCTTCCTTCTTCCAGACATCCTCTCTTACTGTGTTTCTGAAAGAGGGGCAGAGCACACCTGAGTAAATAGCCTGTCTAGTAACATAAACAGTGACAGTGTAAACAAAGCACCTCCTAGTGCCAGGTCAGGACATGGGACCATTCAGTTATGCTGTACAGAGTGATGGTCATGTGGGGGGAGGCCAGGCTGTGGGGATGATCTCTCTTTCTTTCTCTCTCTCTCGGTCTCTCTCTCTCTGTGTGTGTGTGTGTCTCTCTCTCTCTCTCTCTCTCTCTCTCTCTCTGTGTCTCACTCTGTGTCTCTCTCTCTCTCTCTCTGTCTCGCTCTGTGTCTCTCTCTTTCTCTCTCTGTCTCTCTCTGTGTCTCTGTGTCTCTCTCTCTCTGTGTGTCTCTCTGTCTCTCTCTGTGTCTTGTGTCTCTCTCTCTGTCTCTCTGTGTCTCTCTCTCTGTCTCTCTGTGTCTCTCTCTCTCTGTGTCTCTCTCTCTCTCTGTCTCTCTCTCTCTCTGTCTCTCTCTCTCTCTGGCTCTCTCTCTCTGTGTCTCTCTCTCTGTGTCTCTCTCTCTGTGTCTCTCTCTCTCTCTGTCTCTCTCTCTGTCTGTGTGAAGGGTGGGCTGAAGGCAGTGGTGTGGACAGATGCGTTCCAGATGGTGGTCATGGTAGTGGGCTTCATGACCGTGCTCGTCCAGGGGACCCGGAAAACAGGGGGCGCAGCCTCCGTGTGGGAGGTAGCTAAAAATGGAAACAGACTCGACATCTTTGAGTAAGTACAACCCACTGTTACCACACAGATTTTTTTTATTTTGACCTTTATTTAACCTGGCAAGTCAGTTAAGAACAAATGACTATTTTCAATAACAGCCTAGGAACAGTGGGTTAACTGCCTTGTTCAGGGGGCAGAACGACAGATTTTTACCTTGTCAGCTCAGGGATTCAATCTTGCAACCTTTCGGTTACTAGTCCAACGCTCTAACCACTAGGCTACCCTGCTGCCCCTCCACTCTAACCGCTAGGCTACCTGCCGCCCCTCCACTCTAACCACTAGGCTACCTGCCGCCCCTCAACTCTAACCACTAGGCTACCTGCCGCCACTCCACTCTAACCACTAGGCTACCTGCTACCCCTCCACTCTAACCACTAGGCTACCTGCCACTCCTCCACTCTAACCACTAGGCTACCTGCCGTCCCTCCACTCTAACCACTAGGCTACCTGCTGTCCCTCCACTCTAACCACTAGGCTACCTGCCACTCCTCCATCTAACCACTAGGCTACCTGCCGTCCCTCCACTCTAACCACTAGGCTACCCTGCCGCCCCTCCACTCTAACCACTAGGCTACCTGCCGTCCCTCCACTCTAACCACTAGGCTACCTGCCACCCCTCCACTCTAACCACTAGGCTACCTGCCGTCCCTCCACTCTAACCACTACGCTACCCTGCTGCCCCGGGCATATGATGACATCATAAGTACCACTCAGGTCTCGGTTTGTTAACGGCTTTCCCATAGACACCTCTCTCTGTCTGTCACACGGTCTATTGAACACAATGTATTTGAATGTGAAGCTTAGACTTTATTTTTGCCTCATGCTGGACGTTGCTAAATAATCTGTTAGTAGACATAGAAAAAAAATTAAAATAAGGTAAACCCCCCCCCACCCCCAAAAAAGTGAGTAAACAACCCCTTTATGATTGGACGAATAGGAGGGACTATATAATTTAGTCCAATAAGAAACTCTTGTTCCATCTTCCGTTGCGAAACGTTTTGCTATGTTTTACTAAATTGTGATCATTCTTGATACACAGGAAACTGTTGATCGTGAAAAAACCCAGCAGCGTTGCAGTTCTTGAAACAATCCGATGCGCCTGACACCGACTACCATAACCCCGTTCAAAGGCACTTCGATAGTTTTGTCTTGTCTATTTCACCCTCTGAATGACACACAATCCACGTCTCAAATGGGGCGGCACGGTAGCCTAGTGGTTAGAGCGGTGTACTAGCAACCGGAAGGGTGCAAGTTCAAATCCCTGAGCTGACAAGGTACAAATCTGTCGTTCTGCCCCCTGAACAAGGCAGTTAACCCACTGTTCCTAGGCCGTTATTGAAAATAAGAATTTGTTCTTAACTGACTTGCCTAGTTAAATAAAGGTAAAATAAAAAATAAAAATGTCTCAAGGCTTAAACATCCATCTTTAACATAATCTCCTCTCCTCTGAGTTTAACAAGTCAACAACAAAGGTTCACCCAGATCTACAGAAAGAGATCTGGCCTCGGACCCTCTGCGCTACCCTATTAACTTAATGAATACGACTCTATGCCCTCAGCTTTGACCCTGACCCTCTGAGACGTCATACGTTCTGGACCATCTCTGTTGGGGGAACCTTCACCTGGTTGGGCATCTACGGGGTCAACCAGTCAACTATACAGAGATGCATCTCCTGCAAAACCGAGACACACGCCAAACTGTAAGCACATTCCTTCACTAAAGACATATACCGTTTTCACACTGCCGAGCCGAGCTGTACTGACCTGGCCTGCTCTATGGATCCGCCATAGTTGAAACCAGTCCATCATCCAGATCCGTCACGTGTTTTTCGGAGTCCACTCTAACAAGGTGCTACTCTTATCTATGGTCCTTCGAGACGGATCTGGACGACAACTGCAACACAATATCCACCCGGCACAGCCAGAAGAGGACTGGCCACCCCACATAGAAAGGAACCAGGCTAGGTTTATAATCTCCACCCGGCACAGCCAGAAGAGGACTGAACACCCCACATAGCCTGGTTCCTCTCTAGGTTTATAATCTCCACCCGGCACAGCCAGAAGAGGACTGGCCACCCCACATAGCCTGGTTCCTCTCTAGGTTTCTTCCTCGGTTCTGGCCTTTCTAGGGAGTTTTTTCATAGCCACCGTGCTTCTACACCTGCATTGCTTGCTGTTTGGGGAGTTTTAGGCTGGGTTTTCTGTACAGCACTTTGAGATATCAGCTGATGTACGAAGAGGATAAATACATTTGATTTGATTTGATTTGAATGTACTGCATACTTTTATTATTATTAAGAGAGTGTCTTGTGTGGAACAGGATGCTTAATATCACAACCTTTGTCTGCTATCCACGTGTCTGAGTTACTGTAAAGCACTTTGTGATAGCGGTTGATGTCATTTGTCTGTCATCCACATCCTCAGAGCTCTGTACTTCAACCTGCTGGGCCTGCTGGTCATCCTGGTTTGCGCGGTGTTCTCCGGTCTCATTATGTATGCTTTCTACGCCAACTGTGATCCATGGACCGCCCAGTCAGTCACAGCTCCAGACCAGGTTACTACTACTATCTATAATGTCTCTGGTTGTCCCTTTACAGTAGTACACCAGACCAGGTTACTACTACTATCTATAATGTCTTTGGTTGTTCCTTTACAGTAGTACACCAGACCAGGTTACTACTACTATCTATAATGTCTCTGGTTGTCCCTTTATACAGTAGTACACCAGACCAGGTTACTACTACTATCTATAATGTCTCTGGTTGTCCCTTTACAGTAGTACACCAGACCAGGTTACTACTACTATCTATAATGTCTCTGGTTGTCCCTTTACAGTAGTACACCAGACCAGGTTACTACTACTATCTATAATGTCTCTGGTTGTCCCATTACAGTAGTACACCAGACCAGGTTACTACTACTATCTATAATGTCTCTGGTTGTCCCTTTATACAGTAGTACACCAGACCAGGTTCCTATTACTATCTATACTGTCTCTGGTTGTCCCTTTACAGTAGTACACCAGACCAGGTTACTACTACTATCTATAATGTCTCTGGTTGTCCCTTTACAGTAGTACACCAGACCAGGTTACTACTACTATCTATAATGTCTCTGGTTGTCCCTTTACAGTAGTACACCAGACCAGGTTACTACTACTATCTATAATGTCTCTGGTTGTCCCTTTACAGTAGTACACCAGACCAGGTTACTACTACTATCTATAATGTCTCTGGTTGTCCCTTTATACAGTAGTACACCAGACCAGGTTACTACTACTATCTATAATGTCTCTGGTTGTCCCTTTATACAGTAGTACACCAGACCAGGTTACTACTACTATCTATAATGTCTCTGGTTGTCCCTTTATACAGTAGTACACCAGACCAGGTTACTACTACTATCTATAATGTCTCTGGTTGTCCCTTTATACAGTAGTACACCAGACCAGGTTACTACTACTATCTATAATGTCTCTGGTTGTCCCTTTATACAGTAGTACACCAGACCAGGTTACTACTACTATCTATAATGTCTCTGGTTGTCCCTTTACAGTAGTACACCAGACCAGGTTACTACTACTATCTATAATGTCTCTGGTTGTCCCTTTACAGTAGTACACCAGACCAGGTTACTACTACTATCTATAATGTCTCTGGTTGTCCCATTACAGTAGTACACCAGACCAGGTTACTACTACTATCTATAATGTCTCTGGTTGTCCCTTTATACAGTAGTACACCAGACCAGGTTACTACTACTATCTATACTGTCTCTGGTTGTCCCTTTACAGTAGTACACCAGACCAGGTTACTACTACTATCTATAATGTCTCTGGTTGTCCCTTTACAGTAGTACACCAGACCAGGTTACTACTACTATCTATAATGTCTCTGGTTGTCCCTTTACAGTAGTACACCAGACCAGGTTACTACTACTATCTATAATGTCTCTGGTTGTCCCTTTACAGTAGTACACCAGACCAGGTTACTACTACTATCTATAATGTCTCTGGTTGTCCCTTTATACAGTAGTACACCAGACCAGGTTACTACTACTATCTATAATGTCTCTGGTTGTCCCTTTATACAGTAGTACACCAGACCAGGTTACTACTACTATCTATAATGTCTCTGGTTGTCCCTTTATACAGTAGTACACCAGACCAGGTTACTACTACTATCTATAATGTCTCTGGTTGTCCCTTTACAGTAGTACACCAGACCAGGTTACTACTACTATCTATAATGTCTCTGGTTGTCCCTTTACAGTAGTACACCAGACCAGGTTACTACTACTATCTATAATGTCTCTGGTTGTCCCTTTATACAGTAGTACACCAGACCAGGTTACTACTACTATCTATAATGTCTCTGGTTGTCCCTTTATACAGTAGTACACCAGACCAGGTTACTACTACTATCTATAATGTCTCTGGTTGTCCCTTTATACAGTAGTACACCAGACCAGGTTACTACTACTATCTATAATGTCTCTGGTTGTCCCTTTACAGTAGTACACCAGACCAGGTTACTACTACTATCTATAATGTCTCTGGTTGTCCCTTTATACAGTAGTACACCAGACCAGGTTACTACTACTACTATCTATAATGTCTCTGGTTGTCCCTTTATACAGTAGTACACCAGACCAGGTTACTACTACTATCTATAATGTCTCTGGTTGTCCCTTTATACAGTAGTACACCAGACCAGGTTACTACTACTATCTATAATGTCTCTGGTTGTCCCATTACAGTAGTACACCAGACCAGGTTACTACTACTATCTATAATGTCTCTGGTTGTCCCTTTATACAGTAGTACACCAGACCAGGTTACTACTACTATCTATAATGTCTCTGGTTGTCCCTTTATACAGTAGTACACCAGACCAGGTTACTACTACTATCTATAATGTCTCTGGTTGTTCCTTTATACAGTAGTACACCAGACCAGGTTACTACTACTACTATCTATAATGTCTCTGGTTGTCCCTTTATACAGTAGTACACCAGACCAGGTTACTACTACTATCTATAATGTCTCTGGTTGTCCCTTTATACAGTAGTACACCAGACCAGGGAAAGTGTGTAAACACAAAGCACCACTTTTCCCTAAAAGGTTGATATTTACTGTATCAAATATGAACTTGACAGGAAAGTGTGCGTATCTCAGACCGTAGCGTAGCACGACTCGTAGTGGTTGAAGAACTGTATTACGAGCAAAACGTTATTTTGGGTTGTAAAATGCAGGCGTTTGAATTAAAATAGTGGTAGGGGTTAATAAAAACATGAAAATGTAGACTAATGATAAAACAGAAGCATCGTCTGATTTAGTTATGGGCCTAAATCATAAGCATATTTTCTGACATGACTGCTAGCTACACAACCAATATTAGGTTACCATTCATCCAATAGACAAGCACGCTTGGTTACCATTCATCCAATAGACAAGCACGCTTGGTTACCATTCATCCAGCAGCCAAGCACGCTTGGTTACCATTCATCCAATAGCCAAGCATGCTTGGTTACCATTCATCCAGCAGCCAAGCACGCTTGGTTACCATTCATCCAATAGACAAGCACGCTTGGTTACCATTCATCCAATAGACAAGCACGCTTGGTTACCATTCATCCAGCAGCCAAGCACGCTTGGTTACCATGCATCCAATAGACAAGCACGCTTGGTTACCATTCATCCAATAGACAAGCACGCTTGGTTACCATTCATCCAATAGCCAAGCACGCTTGGTTACCATTCATCCAATAGACAAGCACGCTTGGTTACCATTCATCCAATAGCCAAGCACGCTTGGTTACCATTCATCCAATAGACAAGCACGCTTGGTTACCATTCATCCAATAGACAAGCACACTTGGTTACCATTCATCCAGCAGCCAAGCACGCTTGGTTACCATGCATCCAATAGACAAGCACGCTTGGTTACCATTCATCCAATAGACAAGCACACTTGGTTACCATTCATCCAGCAGCCAAGCACGCTTGGTTACCATTCATCCAATAGACAAGCACGCTTGGTTACCATTCATCCAATAGCCAAGCACACTTAAAGGAAATAGTCTGGTAGCCTAGACGTATGGCAGGCTGCGGTATTGCTGTGACCGAGAAAGGAGAGTGATGTCTCATAGCCTTTTTAATGTCAGAGCCTATATACAAATACAATATGGCTCTGATTTATTTATCAGTGAAAACATGTGTCTGATTTAAGAGCAAGAAACAGGCAGGAACAGGGGAAACAAACGTTGGAAGGTTTCATGAACAAAACGAACTGGCAACAGACAGAGAACACAGGTAAAAATTCACAGGGGATCTTTTATTTAACCAGGCAAGTCAGTTAAGAGCAAATTCTTATTTACAATGACAGCCTACCAGGGAACAGTGGGTTAACTGCCTTGTTCAGGGGTAGAAAAACAGAATTTTACCTTGTCAGCTCGAGGATTCGATCCAGCAACCTTTCAGTTACTGGCCCAACGCTCTAACCACTAGGCTACCGACCGCCCCAAAACAATGATGGGGAAGATGGGTGACACCTGGAGGGGGGTGGAGACAAGCACAAAGACAGTTGAAACACATCAGGGTAGGACACCTGGTTACTGTTACTATCCTTTCTACACCAATAAGTGTCTCTGGTTGTGTCCCATGTCACCTTATTCCCTATATAAAGTAGTGCACTATATAGGGAATAGGGTTCTATAGGATCAAATCAAATCAAATTTTTATTTGTCACATACACATGGTTAGCAGATATTAATGCGAGTGTAGCGAAATGCTTGTGCTTCTAGTTACGACAATGCAGTAATAACGAACAAGTAATCTAACTAACAATTCCAAAAACGACTGTCTTATACACAGTGTAAGGGGATAAAGAATATGTACATAAGGATATATGAATGAGTGATGGTACAGAGCAGCATAGGCAAGATACAGTAGATGATATCGAGTACAGTATATACATATGAGATGAGTATGTAAACAAAGTGGCATAGTTAAAGTGGCTAGTGATACATGTATTACATAAGGATGCAGTCGATGATATAGAGTACAGTATATACGTATGCATATGAGGTGAATAATGTAGGGTAAGTAACATTATATAAGGTAGCATTGTTTAAAGTGGCTAGTGATATATTTACATCATTTCCCATCAATTCCCATTATTAAAGTGGCTGGAGTTGAGTCAGTGTCATTAACAGTGTGTTGGCAGCAGCCACTCAATGTTAGTGGTGGCTGTTTAACAGGTCCAAAGTAGTGTACTATATAGGGAATAGGGTTCTATAGGGCTCTGGTCTAAAGTAGTGCACTATATAGGGAATAGGGTTCTATAGGGCTCTGGTCTAAAGTAGTGCATTATATAGGGAATAGGGTTCTATAGGGCTCTGGTCTAAAGTAGTGCACTATATAGGGAATAGGGTTCTATAGGGCTCTGGTCTAAAGTAGTGCACTATATAGGGAATAGGGTTCTATAGGGCTCTGGTCTAAAGTAGTGCACTATATAGGGAATAGGGTGCCATTTGGGACACACACTGTTATATTTCTAGCCCTAATTAACTTGTCTTCTCCAATTCTTACTCTGTCACAGCCACAAACCACATAGGTCACTACTGTCTAATTAGTGGGGCTGTTCTACATAAAATTATATTAATCACATACACACATTTAGCAGATGTTATTGCGAGTTTTTTGCAAAATGTTTGTGTTTCTAGCTCCAACAGTGCAGTAATATCTAACCCTTAAATTCACATCTGGTCGTTAGTGTTTACAGAGTTCGGGTTAATTCCATTTCAATTCAGGAAGTGACTGAATTGAAATGGAATTGACTCCAACCCTGGTGTCTAGTGGCCGACATTGACACAGTCTCCAGTGCTCTGCTAACCAGTACTCATTAACTTCCCCTTAAGTCTCTACTCATGCCATGACCTTTTCACGCTGTGTCTCTACAGCTCATGCCATGACCTTTTCACTCTGTGCCTCTACAGCTCATGCCGTATTTTGTCATGGAGATTCTGGGGGATTATCCTGGTCTTCCAGGGCTTTTTGTTGCCTGTGCGTTCAGTGGAACACTCAGGTTAGAGGAATCACTGTGTGGATCATTTTAAATTGTTTAGGGATAGTTTTCCCAAAGCCTTCGTAGCTAAAGTAGGATGTTATTTTGCTCCACAACGCAGCCACAAGAGAGTAAATGTAAAATCAGTGTTTCGGAAGGTCAATCGTCAATGTATTTACAAACTAAGGCTTTGGGAAAACCCAGCCCAGAATGACATTGTCTTGCCTTCATTGCACTCTAACTTAAGTACAGTATTCATTAGGAGATCTGAACTAATTCCCAGTCCTTGCCTCTCTCAGTACTGTGGCAGCCAGCATCAATGCCCTAGCCACAGTGACCTATGAAGACTTTGTTAAGCAGTGTTGTACTAACCTCTCCAACAAAGCCAGCGGCTGGATCAGCAAAGGACTGTGTAAGAATAACTCCCTATTATTACTATAATAGAATAACTCCCAGTTATTACTATAATAGAATACCTTCCTGTTATTACTATACTAGAATAACTCCCAGTTATTACTATAATAGAATAACTCCCAGTTATTACCATAATTGAATAACTCCCAGTTATTACCCTATTAGAATAACTCCCAGTTATTACTATATTAGAATAACTCCCAGTTATTACTATAATAGAATAACTCCCTGTTATTACTATACTAGAATAACTCCCAGTTATTACCCTATTAGAATAACTCCCAGTTATTACTATTAGAATAACTCCCAGTTATTACTATAAATAGAATAACTCCCAGTTATTACCATAATAGAGTAGCTCCCCAATTATTACCATAATAGAATAACTCCCAGCTATTACTATAAATAGAATAACTCCCAGTTATTACTATAATAGAATAACTCCCCAGTTATTACCATAATAGAATAACTCCCAGCTATTACTATAATAGAATAACTCCCCAGTTATTACTATAATAGAATAACTCCCCAGTTATTACCATAATAGAATAACTCCCAGTTATTACTATAATAGAATAACTCCCCGGTTATTACCATAATATAATTTCTCCCCAGTTATTGCCATAATATAATAACTTTGTTATTACTATAATATAATAACTCCCCAGTTATTACCCTATTAGAATAACTCCCCAGTTATTACCCTATTAGAATAACTCCCCAGTTATTACTATAATATAGGCCATAAATTGGAGCCCAGCTTGTGAAGATTAATGAAAACGTACACACTCTACCATCTTTACCTCTGCAGGTATCGTGTTCGGCGTCGCCTGCACCACTATGGCGATTGCTGCATCCTACATGGGAGGGGTTGTCCAGGTAAACACGGTCCCCGTTAGTGTTTGAAGGACTAGTACGTGCATGGAGCTGATGCCTATGTGATTAATACGTCTTGATGTGTGTTTCCCAGGCAGCTCTGAGTATCCATGGTATGTGTGGTGGTCCCATGCTGGGTCTCTTCTCTCTGGGAATCATCTTCCCCTGGACCAACTCTATGGTCAGAAAACACCTCTTCGTTGTCTCCACAGCGCTTCCAGACAGATTAAGTCTAGTTCCTGGACTATGAAACTATTTCACTATTAACAATAATGAATGATTAAGAAATTAGGCTTTAATCCAAGAATCTGATCCTTGAATGGTTTTTACCAAAACTCACTTAAAAACACAAGCAATTCTACATACATCTATATAAATTCAGTTATCAAGTAACTCATTTATAAATGATCATCTTCCTTAATTTAGTCCGTGTGCTGTACTGGTTGTCTTCAGGGAGCAGCAGGTGATAGTGGGCATCGTCCTTGTCGTTCTGGGCAGGTGTTAACATAAGTTATTATAAGCCTTACTATGGGACATTATAAAAGTCTCATACATGCTTATAACAAGCTGTGATAAAACCTGAAGGTTGTAAAAGTGTTACTGTGACTTGTTGACGTCTGCCTTCAGGGAGCAGCCGGCGGTCTGATAGTGGGCATCGCCCTGTCGTTCTGGGCAGGTGTTGGAGCCTTCATCTACCCTGCTCTAGACATCAACAGTAGACCTCTGTCTCTCAGTATAGAGGGATGTCTTCAAGCGAACTCATCTGACCCCACCACCACTGTTCCACCTTCTCACCTGGACCCTACCACTCTACCATCAAGGTATAGTACTGTATAGTCTCTGTCACCAGGACCCTACCACTCTACCATCAAGGTATAGTACTGTAGTCTCTGTCACCTGGACCCTACCATCAAGGTATAAGACTGTATAGTCTCTGTCACCTGGACCCTACCACTCTACCATCAAGGTATAGTACTGTAGTCTCTGTCACCTGGACCCTACCACTCTACCATCAAGGTATAGTACTGTATAGTCTCTGCCACCAGGTCCCTACCACTCTACCATCAAGGTATAGTACTGTATAGTCTCTGTCACCAGGACCCTACCACTCTACCATCAAGATATAAGACTGTATAGTCTCTGTCACCTGGACCCTACCACTCTACCATCAAGGTATAAGACTGTATAGTCTCTGTCACCTGGACCCTACCACTCTACCATCAAGGTATAAGACTGTATAGTCTCTGTCACCTGGACCCTACCACTCTACCATCAAGGTATAGTACTGTAGTCTCTGTCACCTGGACCCTACCACTCTACCATCAAGGTATAGTACTGTATAGTCTCTGCCACCAGGTCCCTACCACTCTACCATCAAGGTATAGTACTGTATAGTCTCTGTCACCAGGACCCTACCACTCTACCATCAAGATATAAGACTGTATAGTCTCTGTCACCTGGACCCTACCACTCTACCATCAAGGTATAAGACTGTATAGTCTCTGTCACCAGGACCCTACCACTCTACCATCAAGGTATAAGACTGTATAGTCTCTGTCACCAGGACCCTACCACTCTACCATCAAGGTATAGTACTGTATAGTCTCTGTCACCAGGACCCTACCACTCTACCATCAAGGTATAAGACTGTATAGTCTCTGTCACCAGGACCCTACCACTCTACCATCAAGGTATAGTACTGTATAGTCTCTGTCACCAGGACCCTACCACTCTACCATCAATGTATAGTACTGTATAGTCTCTGTCACCAGAACCCTACCACTCTACCATCAAGGTATAGTACTGTATAGTCTCTGTCACCAGGACCATGTTCAGTTCGGGAGAAAATGTAGCAAAACGATTTAATGGAAAATGGAATCTGTGTTGTTATTGGACAAGTTCAGGTTGTGCCTGACCCTCTTCAAGATATTTAAAAACAATTTCTCCCCACTGAACACAACCCACGTTTACTAAGCTATGATACACTAGAGGTATTGTATTATGTACAGTACAGTATATACAGTGCCTTGCGAAAGTATTCGGCCCCCTTGAACTTTGCGACCTTTTGCCACATTTCAGGCTTCAAACATAAAGATATAAAACTGTATTTTTTTGTGAAGAATCAACAACAAGTGGGACACAATCATGAAGTGGAACGACATTTATTGGATATTTCAAAAAAATGTAACAAATCAAAAACTGAAAAATTGGGCGTGCAAAATTATTCAGCCCCCTTAAGTTAATACTTTGTAGCGCCACCTTTTGCTGCGATTACAGCTGTAAGTCGCTTGGGGTATGTCTCTATCAGTTTTGCACATCGAGAGACTAAAATCTTTTTCCATTCCTCCTTGCAAAACAGCTCGAGCTCAGTGAGGTTGGATGGAGAGCATTTGTGAACAGCAGTTTTCAGTTCTTTCCACAGATTCTCGATTGGATTCAGGTCGCCGAATACTTTCGCAAGGCACTGTATATACACACACCTCTCTTTAATACAGATGAAGGAGCTTAATTTGAGCCAGTTTGCTACAGCAGGAAAATAATCCTGCAGCAACAGGAAATTTGAGTTATTATTTGGATTCTAATTAATAGATATACATTGATACATTTTTCGTTAGGGCAAAATCAAGTTTGACATTTTAAAAAGTGGAAATTAGAAATTTCAGAAGCCTTTTATAAACCTTGAATACACACTACACATTCTCAGAAACAAACAAGTAATGAAATTAAGCTGACGTTGGATTTTCCCATACTTTACATCCAAGTGATTTGTAGTTAAGGGTGCAGAATTCCAAACATTTCCCCACATTTTTGATGCTTTCCAGAAATCCCGGTTGGAAAATCCCCCAGAGAGAATAGAATAAACAAAAAGTTTGTTATTCTCCAACTAGGATTTCTGGAAAACCTGGGAATTTTGGGATAGTTAGCAATGTTTTGCAACCTTTTATTTTGTAGGCGATCTTGTGGACAACAGGATATTGTAACTCCTCTGTCTTCCACAGGTCGTCCCTGGCTGATCACTGGTACTCCATGTCCTATCTGTACTATAGCGCTGTTGGGTTTTTAGCCACAGTTACTGCTGGCCTGCTCATCTCCTTCATCACAGGTACTGTGTCTGCAGCGTTGACACATACAGTGGGGCAAAAAAGTATTTAGTCAGCCACCAATTGTGCAAGTTCTCCCACTTAAAAAGATGAGAACCATAATAATTTGCAAATAAATTCATAAAAAAATCCTACAATGTGATTTTCCCCCCTCATTTTGTCTGGTATAGTTGAAGTGTACCTATGATGAAAATTACAGGCCTCTCTCATCTTTTTAAGTGGGAGAACTTGCACAATTGGTGGCTGACTAAATACTTTTTTGCCCCGCTGTAATTAGAACCATAGAATGGGGATTCATCAGCACAAACATTAGATGACAGAATCAAAAAAAAAAAAATTTAACGGGTAGATCCTGGATGCTGATTGGACGAGCAGCTTTCAAAATGTCATATTGCTGCTGTGCTTGTCTCCTGAAAATGATGTCATTGGAATATAAGGATCTGTTGTGAAGAATAGATCGTCAGCCCATTCCAGAGATATAGAGTCACTCTGCTATTAAAAGTTCCTGTGGTCCTGCTGCAAAGAGCCCTCGGAAGAGACATTAATCAGCAGGAATCAATGGCTACTGTCTGAAAGACACGGTGGTCTAAACCTCTTAAGTTATGTTGCTGTGGGTCCAGTACTCTTCTGTCATCACATGACCTGTCTGTTTCTGCAAAGGTTCAACACACACTGTCTGTCTGTCTTTAACTACATCTGCTATAGAATATGTCCCTAATGCGTGTGGTACTTTACACTCACACTAAGGCCATTTAGAAAACCATTGATTATATATGTACAACTGCACTGAGAAAGACTGATTTAATGATCTCATTCATTACTGATTGACCAGAGATGGAAAGTCTATTTGGCAGACATGGTGTACCATGTATTTACTGCAGTGGGTCTAACGTGTTGTCAGTATACCACATACCTACCAGCCATCCCATCTAGCACACTAGTGTTCCTGTAGCATCTCTTAATAGAAGGTTCTCATTTCGATAACTTGAATTCTACATTTTCCCACAACATTCCGAGAACCAAATTGATTTAGTTTGGGGGATGTGTCATTCTCTGAACTTGAAAGTGGTATCCATCTCCGACAGGACACACCAGGAGTCAAGATGTGAAACCGTGGCTCCTACGACCGGTGTGTAACCTCTTCTGCTTTTGGTCAAAGAAGTACAAGAAGATGTGTTGGTGTGGCGTCCATCACGAATTAAAACAGGTGAAAGAGACATAAGACAGACATGCTAACTTTTATTACCATATCAGAATACAATATAACATAACCAGCATGGCCATACAAGGACCTTGTCAGCCAAACAACAAGTGGTAATATAAATCAAATCAAATTTGATTCGTCACATGAGCCCGAATACAACCAGTGTAGCCCGAATACAACCGGTGTAGCCCGAATACAACCGGTGTAGCCCGAATACAACCAGTGTAGCCCGAATACAACCGGTGTAGCCCGAATACAACCGGTGTAGCCCGAATACAACCGGTGTAGCCCGAATACAACCGGTGTAGCCCGAATACAACCAGTGTAGCCCGAATACAACCGGTGTAGCCCGAATACAACCGGTGTAGCCCGAATACAACCGGTGTAGCCCGAATACAACCGGTGTAGCCCGAATACAACCGGTGTAGCCCGAATACAACCGGTGTAGCCCGAATACAACCGGTGTAGCCCGAATACAACCGGTGTAGCCTGAATACAACCGGTGTAGCCCGAATACAACCGGTGTAGCCCGAATACAACCGGTGTAGCCCGAATACAACCGGTGTAGCCCGAATACAACCAGTGTAGCCCGAATACAACCGGTGTAGCCCGAATACAACCGGTGTAGCCCGAATACAACCGGTGTAGCCCGAATACAACCGGTGTAGCCCGAATACAACCGGTGTAGCCCGAATACAACCGGTGTAGCCCGAATACAACCGGTGTAGCCTGAATACAACCGGTGTAGCCCGAATACAACCGGTGTAGCCCGAATACAACCGTACCGTGAAATGCTTACTTATAAGCCCTTAACCAACAGTTACGAAAGAGAAGCGTTAAGAAAATATTTACTAAATAAACTAAAGTAAAATAATTTAAAAATAAATAAACACAATAAAATAAAAATAAGGAGGCTATATACACGGACTATCGGGTCAGTGTGCGGGGTACAGGTTAGTCACGGTAATATGTATCAATGTAACAGTCCGGTGGCCATTTGATGAGCTGTTCAGCAGTCTTATGGCTTGGGGGTAGAAGCTGTTAAGGAGCCTTTTGGTCTCGGTGCTCCAGGTACCGCTTGCCGTGCGGTAGCAGAGAGAACAGTTTATAACTATGGTGGCTGGAGTCTTGGAAGCTTGGCCCTAGTGATGTACTGGGCCGTACACACTAGCCTCTGTAGCGCCTTGTGGTCTGATGTTGAGCAGTTGCCGTACCAGGCGGTGCCCTTTTCACAACAGTTTTGGTGTGTTTGGAACATGATTGTGGAAACCAAGGAACTTGAAGCTCTCGACCTGCTCCACTATATCCCCGTTGATGAGAATGGGGGCATGCTCGGTCCTCTTTTTCCTGTAGTCCACAATCATCTCCTTTGTCTTGATCACATTGAAGTAGAGGTTGTTGTCCTGGCACCACACGGCCAGGTCTCTGACCTCCTCCCTATAGACCGTCTCGTCGTATTCAGTGATCAGGCCTAACCATCGTTGTGTCGTTGGCAAACTTAATGGATGGTGTAGGAGTTGTGCCTGGCCACCAGTCGTGGGTGTACGGGGAGTACAGGAAGCACCCATGAGGTGCCCCGTGTTGAGGATCAGCGTGGCAGATGTGTTGTTGCCTACCTTTACCACCTGGGGGTGGCCCGTCAGGAAGTCCAGGATCCAGTTGCAGAGGGAGGTGTTTAATCCCAGGGTCCTTAGCTTAGTGATGAGCTTTGAGGGTACTATGGTGTTGAAGGCTGAGCTGTAGTCAATGAGCAGCATTCTCACATAGGTGTTCCTTTTGTCCAGGTGGGAATGGGCAGTGTTGAGTGCAATCACCTGTGGATCTGTTGGGGCGGTATGCAAATTATAGTGGGTCTTGGGTTTCTAGGGTGATGGTGTTGATGTGAGCCATGACCAGCCTTTCAAAGCACTTCATGGCTACAGACATGAGTGTTACAGGTCGGTAGTCATTTATGCAGGTAACCTTGGCTTTCTTGGTCACAGGGACTCTAGTGGTCTGCTTGAAACATGTAGGTATTGAAGACTCTGTCAGGGAGAGGTTGGAAATGTCAGTGAAGACAGTTGGTCAGCACATGCTGAGTACACGTCCTGGCAATCCGTCTGGCCCTGCGGCCTTGTAAATGTTGACCTGTTTAAAAGGTCTTATTCACATCGGCTACGGAGAGCGTGATCACACAGTCGTCCGGGACAGCTGGTGCTCTCATGCATGTCTCAGTGTCATTCATGCAGTGTTTCTTGCCTCTAAGAGAGCATAGAAGTCATTAAGCTCCCGCCTCCCGAGTGGCGCAGCGGTCCAAGGCACTGCATCGCAGTCACTACAGACCCGGGTTCGATCCCAGGCTGTATTACAACCGGTAGTCATCGGGAGGGTTAGGTTAGGGAAGGGTTAGGGAAGGGTTTGGCCGGGAGGGCTTTACTTGGCTCAGCGTGCTCTAGTGACTCCCAGTGGCGGCCTGGACCCCTGCAGGCTGACTTCGGTTGTCAGTTGAACGGTGTTTCCCCCGACACATTGGTGCGGCTGGCTTCCGGGTTAAGCAGGCGGGTGTTAAGAAGCGCGGTTTGGCGTATGACTCGACCTTTGCCTCCCGAGCTTGTTGGGGAGTTGCAGCGATGACACAAGATCAATTTGGGAGAGTAAAAAATGAATAAATAAATAAAAATAAGTCGAGCATCAGAGCCGGTGTAGTAGGATTCAATCTTTAGTCCTGTATTGACGCTTTGCCTGTTTGATGGTTCGTCGGTGGGCATAGTGGGATAGCGTAGCGCATAGCTGTAACTACAGTAGTACTACACCGGTATTTGAGAAACTCAATGCTAAGTCTTACCAATAAAGTGCCTGGGTCTAGTGTGACATCTCAATACCCATTTCTCTTGTATACTAGGACATGGAGTGCTCAGACACAGACACGGTTAAAGACGAAGGTCCCTTTGTCAAGGAGGATATCGGCAGGAAGGGGATGAAGAGGAAAGTACAACCTGCCAAAAACTGTTATAACCTGCAAGAGAAAGCACATGACAACGCTGGCTTTACCGAAGACACAAAGCCTTTTTAAAAAGCCATAGAACTAGAATGACTACTCTGTGTGTGTTAAAAGCATTATAATGTCTTCTTTCTCTGAAAGGTAATAAAATGTTTAGATTGGTGACTACATGATAAAAGCAGTAACACCCACTCTCTGACACACACACACTGCTCCACTTTAAACACACATTCTGTGTGTTCCAAATGGCACCCTATTCATTGGGGCTCTGGTCTAAAGTAGTGCACTATATAGGGAATAGGGTTCTATAGGGCTCTGGTCTAAAGTAGTGCACTATATAGGGTTCTATAGGGCTCTGGTCTAAAGTAGTGCACTATATAGTGAATAGGGTTCTATAGGGCTCTGGTAAAAAGTAGTGCACTATATAGGGAATAGGGTTCCATAGGGCTCTGGTCTAAAGTAGTGCACTATATAGGGAATAGGGTTCTATAGGGCTCTGGTCTAAAGTAGTGCACTATATAGGGCTCTGGTCTAAAGTAGTGCACTATATAGGGAATAGGGTTCCATAGGGCTCTGGTCTAAAGTAGTGCACTATATAGGGAATAGGGTTCTATAGGGCTCTGGTCTAAAGTAGTGCACTATATAGGGCTCTGGTCTAAAGTAGTGCACTATATAGGGAATAGGGTGCCATAGGGTTCTGGTCTAAAGTAGTGCACTACATAGGGAATAGGCTGCCGTTTGGGACAGTTATTTATAATACTGTAGGTGTTTTTGCTTTGTACACCTAGAACACAAAACGAGGCGTGAATATAAATCTACTTCCTGGAAAACAAAACGAGGCGTGAATATAAATCTACTTCCTGGAAAACAAAACGAGGCGTGAATATAAATCTACTTCCTGGAAAACAAAACGAGGCGTGAATATAAATCTACTTCCTGGAAAACAAAACGAGGCGTGAATATAAATCTACTTCCTGGAAAACAAAACGAGGCGTGAATATAAATCTACTTCCTGGAAAACAAAACGAGGCGTGAATATAAATCTACTTCCTGGAATACAAAACGTGGTTACCTCATGTTAGAACAATATGACATGGTAAAGATCCAAGGTCTACTGGGCCTCCTCAGGGGCGGTTTCAGGGACACACATTAAGACTAATCTTGAACTAAAAAGTTGTTTTTTATTATGGTGACTCCATTGATCTTGCTTTTTTGGTCCAGAAATAAGCTTCACCTGTGTCCGGGAAACCGTCCCCCAAAATTCAAATCAAATCAAATTTAATTTGTCACATACACATGGTTAGCAGATGTTAATGCGAGTGTAGTGAAATGCTTGTGCTTCTAGTTCCGACAATGCAGTAATATCCAACGAGTAATCTAACCTAACAATTTCACAACAACTACCTTATACACACAAGTGTAAAGCAATGAATAAGAATATGTACATAAAGATATATGAATGAGTGATGGTACAGAACGGCATAGGCAAGATGCAGTAGATGGTATAGAGTACAGTATATACATATGAGATGAGTAATGTAGGGTATGTAAACATATGAAAGTGGCTAGTGATACATGTATTACATAAAGATGGTAAGATGCAGTAGATGGTATTGAGTACAGTATATACATATGAGATGAGTAATGTAGGGTATGTAAACATAAAATTGCAAGAGATTCAACTAAAACCGTTCTAATTTCCATAACCCACCACATTCATTTGATATTTTTTCATTCATCCTTTTTAACCTCGTGAGTCCCAAAACAATATAAACAAACCTATATTTTTCTTCTTCAAAACGTCTTGGGAAGAAATATTATCAGTCGGTACTTTAATCAACAATCTATTATCTCGACTGATTAACAATCATGACGAAATAAGATACCTATTTTCTTTTGACAGAATAGAGACACATTGCTTTCCAGGACTTGTTGATTTAACACAGGTAAACTCTGGCTAAAAGCAGTCATGCATAGATTTCCAATGACCAATCACATCGAAGGGGAAGATGTTTTCTGACCAACCACATCGAAGGGGAAGATGTTTTCTGACCAACCACATCGAAGGGGAGATGTTTTCTGACCAACCACATCGAAGGGGAAGATGTTTTCTGACCAATCACATCGAAGGGGAAGATGTTTTCTGACCAACCACATCGAAGGGGAAGATGTTTTCTGACCAATCACATCGAAGGGAAGAACATTCAGAGGACACGTTTTTACATTCATAGAAATATGATTACTAGAAAGGGAAAAGCCCATCACAACGCGGAGGATTGAAAGGGAAAGTCTGTTCTATTGATTCTATTTCTATGGTTACATTGCCTTGATTGCAGGTACAGAGACATGAACGTCATGCTGATCGATTGCATTCAGAATCGCTACAAAAATATACACACAATCATAAATAATACATTTGAAGAGTATATACATAGGAAAAAGTAAAACAGTTTTATAGAAAGTGTATATACAGAACATAGCAAAGTAAAAATAGATAATTAGAACAGTTAAACATGAAATAATATACAATAAAAGTAACAACAAGTAGAGTTGCAAAATTACAGCAACTTTCCCAAAATTCCCAGACATTTTCAGAAAAATCCTGCTTAAAAACAAGTGAGGAAAATTATTTGTCCCAATCAAGCCCGTCTGTAATCCCTTTAAAGCCACAGTCTGTAATTCCCTTAAAGCCAGTCTGTAATCCCTTTAAAGCCAGTCTGTAATCCCTTTAAAGCCACAGTCTGTAATCCCCTTAAAGCCAGTCTGTAATCCCTTTAAAGCCACAGTCTGTAATCCCCTTAAAGCCAGTCTGTAATCCCTTTAAAGCCACAGTCTGTAATTCCCTTAAAGCCAGTCTGTAATCCCCTTAAAGCCACAGTCTGTAATTCCCTTAAAGCCACAGTCTGTAATTCCCTTAAAGCCACAGTCTGTAATTCCCTTAAAGCCACAGTCTGTAATTCCCTTAAAGCCACAGTCTGTAATTCCCTTAAAGTCACAGTCTGTAATTCCCTTAAAGCCACAGTCTGTAATTCCCTTAAAGCCAGTCTGTAATCCCTTTAAAGCCACAGTCTGTAATTCCCTTAAAGCCAGTCTGTAATCCCCTTAAAGCCACAGTCTGTAATTCCCTTAAAGCCACAGTCTGTAATTCCCTTAAAGCCACAGTCTGTAATTCCCTTAAAGCCACAGTCTGTAATCCCCTTAAAGCCAGTCTGTAATCCCCTTAAAGCCACAGTCTGTAATTCCCTTAAATCCACAGTCTGTAATCCCCTTAAAGCCAGTCTGTAATCCCCTTAAAGCCAGTCTGTAATCCCCTTAAAGCCAGTCTGTAATCCCCTTAAAGCCAGTCTGTAATCCCCTTAAAGCCACAGTCTGTAATTCCCTTAAAGCCACAGTCTGTAATCCCCTTAAAGCCAGTCTGTAATCCCCTTAAAGCCACAGTCTGTAATTCCCTTAAAGCCACAGTCTGTAATTCCCTTAAAGCCACAGTCTGTAATCCCCTTAAAGCCACAGTCTGTAATCCCCTTAAAGCCACAGTCTATAATCCCCTTAAAGCCACAGTCTGTAATCCCCTTAAAGCCACAGTCTGTAATCCCCTTAAAGCCACAGTCTGTAATCCCCTTAAAGCCACAGTCTGTAATCCCCTTAAAGCCACAGTCTGTAATTCCCTTAAAGCCAGTCTGTAATCCCTTTAAAGCCAGTCTGTAATTCCCTTAAAGCCACAGTCTGTAATCCCCTTAAAGCCAGTCTGTAATCCCCTTAAAGCCACAGTCTGTAATTCCCTTAAAGCCAGTCTGTAATCCCCTTAAAGCCAGTCTGTAATCCCCTTAAAGCCAGTCTGTAATCCCCTTAAAGCCAGTCTGTAATCCCCTTAAAGCCACAGTCTGTAATTCCCTTAAAGCCAGTCTGTAATCCCCTTAAAGCCACAGTCTGTAATTCCCTTAAAGCCACAGTCTGTAATCCCCTTAAAGCCACAGTCTGTAATCCCCTTAAAGCCACAGTCTGTAATTCCCTTAAAGCCAGTCTGTAATCCCTTTAAAGCCAGTCTGTAATCCCCTTAAAGCCACAGTCTAATCCCCTTAAAGCCACAGTCTGTAATCCCCTTAAAGCCACAGTCTGTAATCCCCTTAAAACCAGTCTGTGGCCTTCAGGGCCGTACGTGTGGTTGGTCTCTGGGCCTTCAGGGCTGTACGTGTGGTGTGTCTCTGGGCCTTCAGGACTGTATGTGTGGTTGGTCTCTGGGCCTTCAGGATTGTACGTGTGGTTTGTCTCTGGGCCTTCAGGACTGTACGTGTGGTTGGTCTCTGGGCCTTCAGGACTGTACGTGTGGTTGGTCTCTGGGCCTTCAGGACTGTACGTGTGGTTGGTCTCTGGGCCTTCAGGACTGTACGTGTGGTTGGTCTCTGGGCCTTCAGGACTGTATGTGTGATTGGTCTCTGGGCCTTCAGGACTGTACATGTGGTTGGTCTCTGGGCCTTCAGGACTGTACGTGTGATTGGTCTCTGGGCCTTCAGGACCGTACGTGTGATTGGTCTCTGGGCCTTCAGGACTGTACGTGTGATTGGTCTCTGGGCCTTCAGGACTGTACGTGTGGTTGGTCTCTGGGCCTTCAGGACTGTACGTGTGGTTGGTCTCTGGGCCTTCAGGACTGTACGTGTGGTTGGTCTCTGGGCCTTCAGGACTGTATGTGTGATTGGTCTCTGGGCCTTCAGGACTGTACGTGTGGTTGGTCTCTGGGCCTTCAGGACTGTACGTGTGGTTGGTCTCTGGGCCTTCAGGACTGTATGTGTGGTTGGTCTCTGGGCCTTCAGGACTGTACGTGTGATTGGTCTCTGGGCCTTCAGGACTGTACGTGTGGTTGGTCTCTGGGCCTTCAGGACTGTACGTGTGGTTGGTCTCTGGGCCTTCAGGACCGTACGTGTGATTGGTCTCTGGGCCTTCAGGACTGTACGTGTGGTTGGTCTCTGGGCCTTCAGGACTGTACGTGTGGTTGGTCTCTGGGCCTTCAGGACTGTACGTGTGGTTGGTCTCTGGGCCTTCAGGACTGTATGTGTGGTTGGTCTCTGGTCCTTCAGGACTGTACGTGTGGTTGGTCTCTGGGCCTTCAGGACTGTATGTGTGGTTGGTCTCTGGGCCTTCAGGACTGTACGTGTGGTTGGTCTCTGGGCCTTCAGGACTGTACGTGTGGTTGGTCTCTGGGCCTTCAGGACTGTACGTGTGGTTGGTATCATGTACAGTACAGTTCACTACAGGACTCACATTTGCTGTTGCTGTTTTAGTTCTCTACTTTGCAGCACTATAATCAGAGGCGAATAAATACCAGAGTTTGACAGTGTATATAGTGTTTATCTTCATATCACATTCCTCCAAACAGAATCCTTGGGGGACAGACATTTCAGAGTTTGTTGTTGTAAGCCACAATGGAGAAAAAAAACGCCAGAGTATATTTTCTTCCATGTACAGCAAAGCATTTGAGGCACAAAGACGTGTGATGTTTGTGTCACATTTTGTGGTTGGTTAAAACTGTAGTATAGTAACCACATACACCATATTAACATCCCAGCCCAGGACAATCAAACTCAACAGTCTATATAATAATGTCTAACATTTACACACAGAATAGAAATGTACAGTAAATCAAGACATGGATGTTGTCTATTGAGAAATACCAAAACTAAATGAACCATGCGTTTTATATGATTTAAATAAAGAGAATTAAACTTCTATCAGATGTTTTTGTCTTCAGCTAAATTAACCAAAAATACTTGAACGAATCAGCATGCTTGGAGGGCAATATTAATTAGAGTGAATTAGCATAAACAACACTATTATTGTCCATTGTTATTTTTGATAGCCACATACATATGTCACCAGAAGCACTTAGCAACAAGAAACATCACTATTAAGGTCATAGAGCAGTAGGACACACAGCTTGTTACTAGCCTATCCAAGTCCACAAGGAGACCAACACAGCTAGTTACTAGCCTATCCAAGTCCACCACGAGACCAACACAGCTAGTTACTAGCCTATCCAAGTCCACCACGAGACCAACACAGCTAGTTACTAGCCTATCCAAGTCCATGGGAGACCAACACAGCTAGTTACTAGCCTATCCAAGTCCACAAGGAGACCAACACAGCTAGTTACTAGCCTATCCAAGTCCATGGGAGACCAACACAGCTAGTTACTAGCCTATCCAAGTCCATGGGAGACCAACACAGCTAGTTACTAGCCTATCCAAGTCCACAAGGAGACCAACACAGCTAGTTACTAGCCTATCCAAGTCCATGGGAGACCAACACAGCTAGTTACTAGCCTATCTAAGTCCACAAGGAGACCAACACAGCTAGTTACTAGCCTATCCAAGTCCATGGGAGACCAACACAGCTAGTTACTAGTCTATCCAAGTCCACAAGGAGACAAACACAGCTAGTTACTAGCCTATCCAAGTCCACAAGGAGACCAACACAGCTAGTTACTAGCCTATCCAAGTCCACAAGGAGACAAACACAGCTAGTTACTAGCCTATCCAAGTCCACAAGGAGACCAACACAGCTAGTTACTAGCCTATCCAAGTCCATGGGAGACCAACACAACTAGTTACTAGCCTATCCAAGTCCACAAGGAGACAAACCCAGCCATGTTGTGATCTGTACCAGACTGGACCAGACCGGACCAGAACGAACCAGAACGGAGTGTGGTAGGTCATAGCAGGCTGCTAGTCTAGTTGCAACATAGAAATAGAGTGACATAGAAAGGGACAGACAGCAATATCCCTCAGACCACAGCACTTTGACTGGTACACTCAACATGGCTACCTGTCAATACCCCTCAGACTACAGCACTTTGACTGGTACACTCAACATGGCTACCAGTCAATACCCCTCAGACCACAGCACTTTGACTGGTACACTCAACATGGCTACCTGTCAATACCCCTCAGACTACAGCACTTTGACTGGTACACTCAACATGGCTACCTGTCAATACCCCTCAGACCACAGCACTTTGACTGGTACACTCAACATGGCTACCTGTCAATACCCCTCAGACCACAGCACTTTGACTGGTACACTCAACATGGCTACCAGTCAATACCCCTCAGACCACAGCACTGACTGGTACACTCAACATGGCTACCAGTCAATACCCCTCAGACCACAGCACTGACTGGTACACTCAACATGGCTACCAGTCAATACCCCTCAGACCACAGCACTGACTGGTACACTCAACATGGCTACCAGTCAATACCCCTCAGACCACAGCACTTTGACTGGTACACTCAACATGGCTACCTGTTAATACCCCTCAGACCACAGCACTTTGACTGGTACACTCAACATGGCTACCAGTCAATACCCCTCAGACCACAGCACTGACTGGTACACTCAACATGGCTACCAGTCAATACCCCTCAGACCACAGCACTGACTGGTACACTCAACATGGCTACTAGTCAATACCCCTCAGACCACAGCACTTTGACTGGTACACTCAACATGGCTACCAGTCAATACCCCTCAGACTACAGCACTGACTGGTACACTCAACATGGCTACCTGTCAATACCCCTCAGACCACAGCACTGACTGGTACACTCAACATTGCTACCAGTCAATACCCCTCAGACCGCAGCACTTTGACTGGTACACTCAACATGGCTACCAGTCAATACCCCTCAGACCACAGCACTGACTGGTACACTCAACATGGCTACCTGTCAATACCCCTCAGACCACAGCACTTTGACTGGTACACTCAACATGGCTACCAGTCAATACCCCTCAGACTACAGCACTTTGACTGGTACACTCAACATGGCTACCAGTCAATACCCCTCAGACCACAGCACTTTGACTGGTACACTCAACATGGCTACCTGTCAATACCCCTCAGACCACAGCACTTTGACTGGTACACTCAACATGGGTACCAGTCAATACTCCTCAGACCACAGCACTGACTGGTACACTCAACATGGCTACCAGTCAATACCCCTCAGACCACAGCACTTTGACTGGTACACTCAACATGGCTACCAGTCAATACCCCTCAGACCACAGCACTGACTGGTACACTCAACATGGCTACCAGTCAATACCCCTCAGACCACAGCACTTTGACTGGTACACTCAACATGGCTACCAGTCAATACCCCTCAGACCACAGCACTGACTGGTACACTCAACATGGCTACCTCAGACCACACCACTTTGACTGGTACACTCAACATGGCTACCAGTCAATACCCCTCAGACCACAGCACTTTGACTGGTACACTCAACATGGCTACCTGTCAATACCCCTCAGACCACAGCACTTTGACTGGTACACTCAACATGGCTACCTGTCAATACCCCTCAGACCACAGCACTTTGACTGGTACACTCAACATGGCTACCAGTCAATACCCCTCAGACCACAGCACTTTGACTGGTACACTCAACATGGCTACCAGTCAATACCCCTCAGACCACAGCACTAACTGGTACACTCAACATGGCTACCAGTCAATACCCCTCAGACCACAGCACTTTGACTGGTACACTCAACATGGCTACCTGTCAATACCCCTCAGACCACAGCACTTTGACTGGTACACTCAACATGGCTACCAGTCAATACCCCTCAGACCACAGCACTTTGACTGGTACACTCAACATGGCTACCAGTCAATACCCCTCAGACCACAGCACTGACTGGTACACTCAACATGGCTACCAGTCAATACCCCTCAGACCACAGCACTGACTGGTACACTCAACATGGCTACCAGTCAATACCCCTCAGACCACAGCACTGACTGGTACACTCAACATGGCTACCAGTCAATACCCCTCAGACCACAGCACTTTGACTGGTACACTCAACATGGCTACCTGTTAATACCCCTCAGACCACAGCACTTTGACTGGTACACTCAACATGGCTACCAGTCAATACCCCTCAGACCACAGCACTGACTGGTACACTCAACATGGCTACCAGTCAATACCCCTCAGACCACAGCACTGACTGGTACACTCAACATGGCTACTAGTCAATACCCCTCAGACCACAGCACTTTGACTGGTACACTCAACATGGCTACCAGTCAATACCCCTCAGACTACAGCACTGACTGGTACACTCAACATGGCTACCTGTCAATACCCCTCAGACCACAGCACTGACTGGTACACTCAACATTGCTACCAGTCAATACCCCTCAGACCGCAGCACTTTGACTGGTACACTCAACATGGCTACCAGTCAATACCCCTCAGACCACAGCACTGACTGGTACACTCAACATGGCTACCTGTCAATACCCCTCAGACCACAGCACTTTGACTGGTACACTCAACATGGCTACCAGTCAATACCCCTCAGACTACAGCACTTTGACTGGTACACTCAACATGGCTACCAGTCAATACCCCTCAGACCACAGCACTTTGACTGGTACACTCAACATGGCTACCTGTCAATACCCCTCAGACCACAGCACTTTGACTGGTACACTCAACATGGGTACCAGTCAATACTCCTCAGACCACAGCACTGACTGGTACACTCAACATGGCTACCAGTCAATACCCCTCAGACCACAGCACTTTGACTGGTACACTCAACATGGCTACCAGTCAATACCCCTCAGACCACAGCACTGACTGGTACACTCAACATGGCTACCAGTCAATACCCCTCAGACCACAGCACTTTGACTGGTACACTCAACATGGCTACCAGTCAATACCCCTCAGACCACAGCACTGACTGGTACACTCAACATGGCTACCTCAGACCACACCACTTTGACTGGTACACTCAACATGGCTACCAGTCAATACCCCTCAGACCACAGCACTTTGACTGGTACACTCAACATGGCTACCTGTCAATACCCCTCAGACCACAGCACTTTGACTGGTACACTCAACATGGCTACCTGTCAATACCCCTCAGGCCACAGCACTTTGACTGGTACACTCAACATGGCTACCAGTCAATACCCCTCAGACCACAGCACTTTGACTGGTACACTCAACATGGCTACCAGTCAATACCCCTCAGACCACAGCACTAACTGGTACACTCAACATGGCTACCAGTCAATACCCCTCAGACCACAGCACTTTGACTGGTACACTCAACATGGCTACCTGTCAATACCCCTCAGACCACAGCACTTTGACTGGTACACTCAACATGGCTACCAGTCAATACCCCTCAGACCACAGCACTTTGACTGGTACACTCAACATGGCTACCAGTCAATACCCCTCAGACCACAGCACTTTGACTGGTACACTCAACATGGCTACCAGTCAAAACCACCGAGGACCAGTGAACTGATCTGCAGACCTTGTTCTGTATAGTCAACATTACATGGGTAGTTATGGGGACAGGGACACGGGGACAGAGAAGGGTGGGGACAGAGAGAGATAGAGGATGGGGATAGAGGCAGAGGATATAAGATGGGGACAGAGGATATTTGATGGGGACAGGGATAGTGGATGGGGACAGGGATAGTGGATGGTGACAGGGATAGTGGATGGTGACAGGGATAGTGGATGGGGACAGGACGGGACAGAGGATATTTGATGGGGACAGGGATATAAGATGGGGACAGAGGACAGGGACAGAGGACGGGGACAGAGGATAGAGGATGGGGACAGGGATATAAGATGGGGACAGGGGACAGGGACAGAGGACGGGGACAGAGGACGGGGACAGAGGACAGAGGATAGAGGATGGGGACAGGGATATAAGATGGGGACAGAGGACAGGAGAGAGGATAGAGGATGGGGACAGGGATAGAGGATGGGGACAGAGGATATAAGATGGGGACAGAGGACAGGGACAGAGGACGGGGACAGAGGATGGGGACAGAGGATAGAGGATGGGGACAGGGATATAAGATGGGGACAGAGGACGGGAGAGAGGATAGAGGATGGGGACAGGGATAGAGGTTGGGGACAGAGGATATAAGATGGGGACAGAGGACAGGGACAGAGGACGGGGACAGAGGACGGGGACAGAGGATAGAGGATGGGGACAGAGGATAGAGGATGGGGACAGGGATATAAGATGGGGACAGAGGACAGGAGAGAGGATAGAGGATGGGGACAGGGATAGAGGATGGGGACAGAGGATATAAGATGGGGACAGAGGACAGGACAGAGGATATTTGATGGGGACAGAGGACAGGACAGAGGATATTTGATGGGGACAGGGATAGAGGATGGGGACAGAGGATGGGGATAGGGGACAGAGGATGGGGATAGGGGACAGAGGATGGGGTTAGGGGACAGGATGGGGTTAGGGACAGGGACAGAGGACAGGGATAGGGGACAGGGACAGAGGATGGGGACAGGGGACAGAGGATGGGGACAGAGAAGGATGGTAGAAGGGCCTCTGGTAACCGAAGAGGGCTTCTTTGGTGTGCAGAAGGGAGAATGGGACTGCTTATGTTGTGTGTGCGTGTATGTTGGTGTGTATGTTGGTGTGTGTATTTTGGTGTGTGTTGGTGTGTGTGTGTGGGTGTGTGAGAGAGAGTATGTTAGTGTACTGTATATATGAGTGTATATGCTATAGGTGTGCAGACGAGGTACTGTATGTAGTACAGGGGAACGTAACATGACTGACACTAAGGCCACTCGTGGTGATATCTCCTGCCGTTCTTCTTCCTCTCCTCCTGCAGGTGCTCCAGCTCTGCTTCATACATCATCTCCTGCGTCAGGTACTTCTCCCTCCGCATGCGGTCACACAGACTCTTGGGCATGTCCGGGATCAGGTACGCGATGAACGACTTGACGCCGAACACCAGGTGCTGAGGAGAGAGAAACGGAGGATGAAAAAAAAAAAACTTTGTTTTTGAAATTTTTTCAGATCACAGAAAATCAACAAACATAAACTCAACTGAAGAGTCTTACAGGCTAGGTGCCATAGTGTCTAGGAGGACCAAAGGACTGGTGAACCTCGAAATCTCGGCAATATGTGAAATATTGGTTATTACTGCATTGTCGGAATTAGAAGCACAAGCATTACGCTACACTCACATTAACATCTGCTAACCATATGTATGTGACAAATAAAATTTGATTTGATTTGAAATTCGATTTGATTTGATTTGAATATGCGCAGGTCATTGCGTCCTGCTGCCTTACCTCTGACACACCTAATCGGTGTCTGAGACAGATAGGACAGACAGAGACCTATATCTCTCTCGATCGATAGAGACAGAGAGAGAGACAGAGAGACACAGACAGACACACCAGAGATAATTACCACAGAGACAGATCTCAGACAAAGAGAAGACGATGGCCCTCTAACCCTTTGATGTTTGCACATCTGAAGGGTCTTGATAGGTATAATCAGTGTCGATAGGACAGAGTGAGAAAGGGATTTCTGACGTACCTTGAAGACTAGGATGAAGGCCAGGTGGGCAGACAGAACATGCCAGACAGACAGACCAGGCTAACATACCTTGAAGTCTTGCAGCCAGGATGTGCCAGACAGACAGACAGACAGACAGAGCGTGGGTGGGTGTGCTGTCGTACCTCGAAGACGATGATGAAGGCTAGTCTTGCAGCCAGGACGTGCCAGCCATACAGACAGAGCGTGGGTGTGCTGTCGTACCTCGAAGACGATGATGAAGGCCAGGACATGCCAGACAGACAGACAGACAGAGCGTGAGTGGGTGTGCTGTCGTACCTCGAAGACGATGATGAAGGCTAGTCTTGCAGCCAGGACGTGCCAGACAGACAGAGCGTGGGTGTGCTGTCGTATCTCGAAGACGATGATGAAGGCCAGGACGTGCCAGACAGACAGACAGACAGAGCGTGGGTGGGTGTGCTGACTTACCTCGAAGACGATGATGAAGGCTAGTCTTGCAGCCAGGATGTGCCAGACAGACAGAGCGTGGGTGTACTGTCATACCTCGAAGACTAGGATGAAGGCCAGGTGGGCAGACTTCCAGACAGACAGACCAGGCTGACATACCTTGAAGTCTTGCAGCCAGGACGTGCCAGACAGACAGACATACAGACAGAGCGTGGGTGGGTGTGCTGTCGTACCTCGAAGACGATGATGAAGGCTAGTCTTGCAGCCAGGACGTGCCAGAACTGCAGAGTGAAGTCGTATGGTACTGGGCTCCTGGGAGAGGCTCTGTAGTCTCTGTACCTGCAGTATCTACTCTGCTCCTCACTCACGTTCCAGCGTTCGCCCATGTCGAACACAGACAGACTGCTGTTCATGTAGCCTCGCAGACATCTGACAGGAAGAGAGACGGGGCTCGGTCATAGAAAGTAGCCGGCTGTCTAAATCTATGAACAGTGGTCAATGTCCTGTCCAATAAGCCTACAGTAAAGTAACAGTGGTCAATGTCCTGTCCAATAAGCCTACAGTAATAGTGAGACACACATTGCCCTGTATAGAATGGCACATGTACATGTTATAGGTAAAGTAAAAGGCCTATTGAAACACAAGTCACCCCGTAGACTAGAATGTTCTGCTTCGTACGAAGAGACGAGAACAGACAGTAGACATAGATGACCAACGCGGGAGTAGAGGACATAGATGACCAAAACGGGAGTAGAGGACATAGATGACCAAAGTGGGAGTAGAGGACATAGATGACCAACGCGGGAGCAGAGGACATAGATGACCAAAGTGGGAGTAGAGGACATAGATGACCAAAGTGGGAGTAGAGGACATAGATGACCAACGCGGGAGTAGAGGACATAGATGACCAACGCGGGAGCAGAGGACATAGATGACCAAAGTGGGAGTAGAGGACATAGATGACCAACGCGGGAGTAGAGGACATAGATGACCAACGCGGGAGCAGAGGACATAGATGACCAAAGTGGGAGTAGAGGACATAGATGACCAATGCGGGAGTAGAGGACATAGATGACCAACGCGGGAGCAGAGGACATAGATTACCAAAGTGGGAGTAGAGGACATAGATGACCAAAGTGGGAGCAGAGGACATAGATGACCAACGCGGGAGCAGAGGACATAGATGACCAACGCGGGAGCAGAGGATGGACCTACTCGTCCTGAGGGTATCTCTTGTCCACACAGGGTCCGTATCTGAACGCGTAGACGAAGCGAGGGATGTAGTCGGAGGTGATGGCGATGACGAAGGCGTTGGTGATGACAGCCAGAACGCCGATCCCCTCCAGGATACCGTGCCAGATACCTGTCAGACAGGGACAACAGGGACAACAGCCTGTCAGACAGGGACAACAGGGATAACAGCCTGTTTGACAGGAAACAACAGGGACAACAGGGAACAACAGGGACAACAGCCTGTCAGACAGGGACAACAGCCTGTCAGACAGGGACAACCGGGACAACAGCCTGTCAGACAGGGGACAACAGGGAACAACAGGGACAACAGGGACAACAGCCTGTCAGACAGGGACAACAGCCTGTCAGACAGGGACAACCGGGACAACAGCCTGTCAGACAGGGGACAACAGGGAACAACAGGGACAACAGCCTGTCAGACAGGGACAACCGGGACAACAGCCTGTCAGACAGGGAACAACAGGGGACAACAGGGAACAACAGGGGACAACAGGGACCAACAGGGACCAACAGGGAACAACAGGGGACAACAGGAACAACAGGGACAACAGCCTGTCAGACAGGGAACAACAGGGAACAATAGGGGACAACAGGGGACAACAGGGACCAACAGGGAACAACAGGGGACCAACAGGGACCAACAGGGACCAACAGGGACAACAGGGGACAACAGGAACAACAGGGACAACAGCCTGTCAGACAGGGAACAACAGGGAACAATAGGGGACAACAGGGAACAATAGGGGACAACAGGGAACAACAGGGACCAACAGGGGACAACAGGGAACAACAGGGAACAACAGGGAACAACAGGGGACCAACAGGGAACAACAGGGAACAACAGGGGACCAACAGGGAACAACAGGGAACAACAGGGAACAACAGGGACAACAGGGGACAACAGGGAACAACAGGGACAACAGGGGACAACAGGAACAACAGGGGACCAAGAGGGACCAACAGGGACAACAGGGGACAACAGGAACAACAGGGACAACAGCCTGTCAGACAGGGAACAACAGGGAACAATAGGGGACAACAGGGAACAATAGGGGACAACAGGGAACAACAGGGACCAACAGGGGACAACAGGGACCAACAGGGAACAACAGGGGACCAACAGGGACCAACAGGGAACAACAGGGACAACAGGGACCAACAGGGAACAACAGGGACCAACAGGGAACAACAGGGACAACAGGGACAACAGGAACAACACTACAGCTGGTCCGCAGAGAAAGTCAGAAAAAGGGCTCAAGAGCAAAATGGTAGGAAATGGCATTTCCGACTTGGGATTTGACTATGCTCCTCACTATGCTAATGTGTATGTGGGTTACATGGAGAAACAGTCTATTTTCAATCCTCTCCAAAATGTTTTCTTGCCTGACATCATTATGTGGAAACGGTATATTGATGATATTTGTGTTCTATGGAGGAGTGATGCAAAACAGCTCCAGGCGTTCCATGCTTTTCTTAACTCCTGTTCTGAGCATCTGAGATTTACTATGTAATCTGATACACGTCAAATCAGTTTTCTGATAATGTTCTATACACTGGTCTTTACAGGAAACCTACTGATCGTAACAGTTTGTTGAGTGCTGATAGTTGTTTGCCCTACAGCAAATCTCAAACGAGATTTCGACAGAAATATTGGCTGAGACCCAAAGAAAATTCAAGGAGAGGGGGTACAAAAAATGACCAGATTAATAATACCGCTGTTGAGAAAATTGAAAACAAAACATGACCCTTTTTCAAGGTCAGTCTCGCAAAAAGACGCATTCTTGTGTTCTAACTACCCGCTATTCAAAGTGCTCTGATCAAATTAAGGGAATCGTTCACAAAGATTGGCCCATTCTAAGATCCGATGATAGTCTGAAAACACATTACCGAGAATGTCTCTTGGTCGTATTCTCACTCAGGGCAGAAACCTCAGAGATCAGCTGGTAAACTCTGATTTACCACCCCAAGATATCCCAGCACAACGTGTATTTGCACCTCTACTGGATGGAAACTACAAATGTAACGGCTGTGCTCAACGCAATGGCACTTACACATGAGTCATCCGGCAGCGTTTGTCTTTATACCCGGATGAAGGACAGCTTCTCTGGCTAAATGTTTTTTTTTGTGCATCTGAGCTCCTAGAGTGCTGCTCTCCTTTATTTTTTATACAAATATATTTTTTTAAGGTGTTCCACTCCGCTTGCCAGCACCTCGCACTAAATAGGTGTGCGTTTCTTTCGTCATTCCCGACTTGGGATTTGAACCAGCAACCTTTCGATTGCAGGCCCGCTACCTATCGGTTCAACAGAGTTTTCAGTACTACTGACCTATGTCTGTGGCTCTGGCAGGCATGGGCCTCCTCCACTGAGTGACAAACTTGTAGGCATCCAGACG
Source organism: Oncorhynchus kisutch (assembly GCF_002021735.2). Taxonomy (NCBI): domain Eukaryota; kingdom Metazoa; phylum Chordata; class Actinopteri; order Salmoniformes; family Salmonidae; genus Oncorhynchus; species Oncorhynchus kisutch. The sequence continues at coordinate 54,765,943 of NC_034195.2, forward strand.
GATCTCAATGATGTTGTTGAGCAGAGCCAGGAGAGGAGCCAATGGGAACGCAGCTACAAAGATGGTGATGAAACCAAACTGGAGAACTGAGGAGGGAAGAAGGGGGAAAAAAAGAGAAGGAGCAAGAAGGAGGAAGAAGGAAGTGGTTGTGGTCAGGTTTTGAACATCCTGTGATGGTGGGCCTCAGTAGAAGTCCTCTGTAGAACACAGTGACCTCAGTCAAAGGCAAACTGAATACAGGCGCAAGGCAACGTAACAGATTTAACCAACCACATTTTTATTGATTAAAAACAACAACAAAATAAAAACATCACAGAACCATCAAGGACCACATTGGAATAAGCCTTGTCCTCTGGGCTTTGTACTCTTTCACTGTAAATTATTGTTATTTAAACAGAGAAGTTCATTGAGATCAAAGGTATTTGACATGGTAACATAAATAGCTGAAATATCTGACCCATCTCCAGGTACTCATCCACCAGTCCGTGGTAACATAGCTAATATGTCTTACCCATCTCCAGGTACTCATCCACCAGTCCGTGGTAACATAGCTAATATGTCTTACCCATCTCCAGGTACTCATCCACCAGTCCGTGGTAACATAGCTAATATGTCTTACCCATCTCCAGGTACTCATCCACCAGTCCGTGGTAACATAGCTAATATGTCTTACCCATCTCCAGGTACTCATCCACCAGTCCGTGGGCGTTCATGGGCTGCAGGTTCCAGTCTTTGTCCCACTGAGGAAGCTGTACTTTATTCTCCATATTCTGTCCCCCTCCTGTCCTCTCCTTACTCTCTGTCCGCTTCATTTTCCTGCGAGACCACCAGTTCTGAAGCAGACTAGAGAGAGAGAGAGAGAGAGGACGATCATACCGTGAGACCACCAGTTCTGAAGCAGACGAGAGAGAGAGAGGAGAGAGAGAGAACAAAAACAACAACAAAAAATACACTGAATATTTTTTAAGATCTAAGATAAGAAAGAAAGTCGTGACACTGTGCCTGAAATCAAAATGGATTAAATAGATTCTTTTTTTTCAACCATCTACACACAATACCCCATATCGACAAAGTGAAAACATGTTTTTAGAAATGTTAGCAAATTTATTGAAAATTAAATACAGAAATATCTCAATTAAATAAGTATTCCCTAAGTCAATACCTTGAAGAACCACCTTTGGCAGTGATTACAGCTGTGTGTGTTTCTGGGTAAGTCTAAGAGCTTTCCACACCTGGATTGTGCAACATTTGCTCATTATTCTTTTCAAAATTCTTCAAGCTCTTTCTAATTGGTTGTTGATCATTGCTAGACAACCATTTTCAGGTCTTGCCATAGATGTACAAGTAGATTTAAGACAAGTAACTTGGCCACTCAGGAACAGTAACTGGTTTCTTGGTAAGCAACTCCAGTGTAGATTTGGCCTTGTGTTCTAGGTCATCATCCAGCTGAATGGTGAATTTGTCTCCCAGAGTCTGGTGGAAAGCAGACTGAACCAGGTTGTCCTCTAGGATTTTTATCCTGTAAAGCTCCCCAGTTCTTAACAATTACAAGCATACCCATAACATGATTCAGCCACCTCTAAGCTTCAACATATGAACAGTGGAACTCAGTAATGTGTGGTATTGGGTTTGCCCCAAATATAACACGTTGTATTCAGGACAAAAAGTGAATTGCTTTGCCACATTTTTTGCAGTATTACTTTAGTGCCTTGTTGCAAACAGGATGCATGTTTTGGAATGTTTTTCTTCAGTACAGGATTCCTTCTATTCACTTGTCAATTAGGTTAGTATTGTGGAGTAACTACAATGTTGTTGATCCATCCTCAGTTTTCTCCTATCACAGCCATTAAACTATGTAACTGTTTTAAAGTCACCATTGGCTTCCTGGTGAAATCCCTGAGCGGTTTCCTTCCTCTCTGGCAACTGAGTTAGGAAGGACGCCTGTATCTTTGTAGTGACTGGGTGTTTTGATCCAAAGTGTCATTAATAACATCACCATGCTCAAAGGGATATTCAATGTCTACTTTTTATTTTTACCCATCTCCCAATAGGTTCCCTCCTTTGCGAGGCAGTGGAACATCTCCCAGGTCTTTGTGGTTGAATCTATTTGAAATTCACTGCTCAACTGATATTTGCAGACGGGGAGAGCGCGAGAGCGAGAGAGAAACGGAGGGAGCGGGAGGGAGCGAGCGAGCGACAGAGGGAGAGACTGAGAGGGGGAGGGAGGGAGGGAGAGACAGAGAAAGACAGGGAGAGACAGAGAGAGAGAGGAGGGAGCGACAGGGAGAAGGAGAGAGAAGGAGAGCGAGTGAGACAACAACAGAAGGAGAGAGAGAGACAGACAGACCGAGTGTGTGTGAGAGAGACAGAGAGACAGAGAGACAGAGAGAGACAGAGAGAGAGAGACAGAGATACAGAGAGACAGAGATACAGAGAGACAGAGAGAGACAGAGAGAGAGACAGAGAGAGAGACAGAGATACAGAGATACA